>NC_142951.1:682473-802473 GCF_046866305.1 Octopus bimaculoides
ATATATAAATATATTTATATAATATATATATATATTTATAATATATATATATAAATAAATATATATATATATATAAATAAATATATATATATATATAAATAAATATATATTATATATATATATAAATAAATATATATCATCATCATCGTTTAACGTCCGCTTTCCATGCTAGCATGGGTTGGACGATTTGACTGAGGACTGGTGAAACCGGATGGCAACACCAGGCTCCAGCCTGATTTGGCAGAGTTTCTACAGCTGGATGGCCTTCCTAACGCCAACCACTCAGAGAGTGTAGTGGGGTGCTTTTACGTGTCACCCGCACGAAAACGGCCACGCTCGAAATGGTGTCTTTTATGTGCCACCCACACAAGCCAGTCCAGGGGCACTGGCAACGATCTCGCTCGATAAATATATATATATATATAAATAAATATATATATATATATATATAAATAAATATATATATATATATATATAAATAAATATATATATATATATATATAAATAAATATATATATATATATATAAATAAATATATATATATATATATAAATAAATATATATATATATAAATAAATATATATATATAAATAAATATATATATATATAAATAAATATATAAATAAATATATATATATAAATAAATATATATATATATAAATGAATAAATATATATATTTATTTTATTTATTTATTTATTTATGTGTTTCAGCCAAGTGGCTGCGGTCATGCTGGTGCACCACCGTGATTTTCACGTTCCTTGCATGGCTCTTCTCCCCCACCTGACATGGACCAATCAAGAGTTTTGATGGCACATCTGGTGTATAAGAGAATTTGACATAGCTGCCCTAAACTGCATCTCATTACGAGCCATTGGTTCGTCTGGTATCGTAGAGAGGAAAGCATCAAGTTTTGTCTTGAAGACCTCCGCATCCATGTCTTGCATGTCTCTCAAATGTTTTGGCAGGGCATTTATATATATATATATAAATAAATAAAAATAAATATATATACAAAGAAATAAATAATTATATATAAATAAATATATATATATAAATAATTATATATAAATAAATATATATAAATAATATGTATATATATAAATAAATAAATATATATATATAAATAATATATATATATATATGAATAATATATATATATATATGAGTAATATATATATATATGAGTAATATATATATATATGAGTAATATATATATATAAATATATATATATATATATAAATAAATAAATATATATAAATATATATAAATAAATAAATATATAAATATATATAAATAAATAAATATATATAAATATATATATATATAAATAAATAAATATATATAAATAGATAAATACAAATAAAGACATATATATATATATATATAAAATAAATATATACAAATAAAGAAATATATAAATATAAATAAATATATATATAGATATGTATAAATAAATATAGATATATATAAATATATATATAGATATATATAAATAGAAATATATAAATAAATAAATATATATAAATAAATAAATATATATTAATAGATATATATAAATAAATAAATATATATAAATAAATATATATTTTGATACTTTCTCATTCGTCAAGTGTCGATTTAATTCTGTAGGAAATTGGTAAAGAGCCGACAGTATATGTAGACAAGTGTGTATACGCGTCAGTGGTATTACTTGTGTATAATACATCTTTTATTTTCCATCTCAGAACTTCGATCCGAAAGTGGTGATGGAGGAGGTGAAGATGCTGACTGCAACCGTAGAGAAGTTGGATAAGCGCATTGAAGAACTCGAGTCGAGGCTGGCAGCTCTTGAGAGCGATGAAGAAGAAGACCACAACAACGACAATGATGATGAAGGAGATAATAATGATAAAGACGATGACGATGACAATGACGACAGCAAAGTTGATGACATGCCCAGCTAGACTGTTTTTAATTAACTGCTAAATGCCATGACAATATATATATATATATATATATATATCTATAAAATATATATATAATATGTATGTGTGCATACATATATATATATATGTACGTATATATATATATATATATATATATATATATATATGCACATTTACACATACAACCCCCATCACCCACTAAATGACAAGGGTAACAAAAAAAAAAAAAGAGATAAATGATTCTTTTAAATTTCTAATTCTTTGTTTCTTCATTGCCCACCCACCCTCCGCCCGTTTCTTTTATCTTTTGGTCATTGTTACAAACTCTTCTTCTCTCACATCACTCATACAATCAGCAGTAAAACTACTCGAATCAGAGTTGTTAGCATGTTAAGCCCCATTACGTCTTTACCCCCCCCCCCACCACCTCAGACAAATGAGAAAAAAGACCCCCACCCTCCACCGATTGTAAAAAAAAAACAATTTATCAATGTCTATCTTTCTTTCCTTCCTTCTCGCCCATTATCTCATTAGACTGCTGTTATCTTTCTTCCTTATTTTCTTTTATGATACACATAGTCTTTATACACTATATATAATATATACACTCATGTATACACACACACAGAGACTTAACCAATTTACATGTATATATTGTATAAATATGCAACAAAGTTTAGGTCCACACTCAAGCACGTATGTATATCTGGATATAATACCAAAGGAGTGTGTGTATGTGTATATTAAATGTTTAATGTGTGTGTAATACATATATATGTTTGTATGTTTTACATAAAGTTCACAAATTTGAACTATCTTGTATAGCAACGAGACAAGTTTCAACATTTCAAATTTGCAAACTTTATTAAATGATCCTTTTTAATTTTTATATAGTTTTTCTTTTTATTTTCGTCTTTTCATTAATTAAGCACACACAATATTATTTGAAAACAAAACAAAAACCTACACAAGGGCAGACTAGATTTTACTTTAATTATTGTAAAACCCCCAAGCATTATTCATTGACTGGTTCCCTTCCAGTTGCTCTTTTTCTTCTTTCTTTTTATTCATGAATGCAAGGATGGCTTCAACGTAAAAATCATCCCCAAAGAACAACCCTCATTCTATTGACAGTTTGTTTACAAAACTTCAAGATATGTACTTCACTCTCTCTCTCTCTCATTTATTTCAATGAAATAAATGTGTAGGAAACATGTAACCCTTCAATCTCTCTCTCTCTCTCTCTCTCTCTCTCCCTGTATCTCTAAATGCATTGCACAGACTTTCATAAAACAGTGTCATTCGATATTTAAGTTGGTTTCATTGAAATCTTTTTGTTGAATAATTTAAAGTAGATTACATTGGAAACCATAAACCCTTCCTAGCAAGGAAGCTTCTAAATCGTTGCTTTACCTGCTCAATATAACAACCAATTTCTAAGCTATCCTCAAAATAAAGGTCATATTTTAGGTCCAAAATCTCTAAGAGGATGTATCTTAAAAAAAAAAAAAACACTATGTGATGATAATTAACTTGGAGGGAAATAGATGAGAGTCGGTAGAGCATCCCATGAAACACTTTGCTGTGTTTAGTTATGTTCTGACTTCAAGACTTTTCATCATCTTTACCTTTCAGCTCTACAAAGCCAAAGCAATGAGTACCAGTAATATGCTGAGAGGCAATTCAATTGATTCTATCCTTTATAAATTTTGTGGCCTTGGGCCAATAAAAGAAATCAATATTTGCATATTTAACAACACACAGATTTTATATATATACACATATATAACACACACATCTGTTTAGTGTTGGAAGAGAGTACTCAATAACCAAAGTAGAGATTAATAACATTTTTATTTTTGGTTGAATTGTTCTTTGGCTGAAGACCCTGTGTATCTGCAGGCAAAAACTCAGAGTAATTAGAGATGGACCTGACCAAAATATATACACACACACACATATATACAAAAATACACGTCTGTTGGTGTAAAATAATCTTACCTACACCCAAAACAGAGAAAATTTGATACATCTGCCCCTCTTCACGACCATTTTTTAAAATATTTTTTTTTCTTTTGAAGAAATAATAAAAAAATATTTTCCTGGCTTTCAAAAGTTAGTTGATTCCATCAGTTTGTTCATTTAGCTAATTATGTTAATCAGTTAAACCTCTAACTCTACATTAATTACTTTGGTTTGGAAATACGATTTTAGATTTTACTTAAAAAAAAAAAAAAAAAACATTTTTTTTAAAGAATTTTTTGGGGTAAAGCATGGCTAAGGTTAAGAAGCTTGCTTTGCAACCAAAGGGTTTTGGGTTCAGTCCCACTGTATGGCACCTCGAGCAAGTGTTTTCTATATTACCAGGTTCGTTAATGCCTTTTGAGAAAATTTGGTAGGTGGAAACTGTGTTGAAGCTCCATTGTGTATGTATGTGTATATATGTATCCATACACCTACATGTGTGTGTTTATTCTCCGCACCACCTGCGTTAGTTTATTTACATGCCTGTAACAGTTCAATAGAATAAAGTACCAGGTTTAAGAGTCCTGGGGTCGATTTGTGCGACTAAATCATTCAAGGCAGTGCCCCAACATGGCCATGGTTCAATGATTTTAAGTTTAAAAAAAAAAAGCGAAACATGTTTAAAATTTGACTAAATTTGAAAACATTTTTCAAAAACAAATTTAAAAAAAAAAAAGCCAAACCCACACAGAAAGAAAAAAAAAAAACAAATTGTTATTTTTTTTGTTTTTAATGGTGAGGTGAAGTGAAGAATGAACCAAGTAGAACAGAAATCTGTTTCACTTTTTTGGTGGTGGGAGATTTCGGGGGTTATTATAGAAAGTATTTAATTTCTACACAAGGTACTAGGTTTATTTTTATCATTTTTCCAGCCCCTCCCCACAACTTGTGTACGTTTGTTTTTCTCTCCCCCCTCCCCGGCCCCAAAATACATTTTGCTGTTATTTCATTTTATGACGTTTTCTTTCAAAATTTTACCTTCTCGCAGTCAAACCAAACCTGCTTTGAAATTGGTTATTGCTAACACTGTGCCTGCAAAATTCCACTGTTTTAACACATCATGTCCGTATGGAAACCTAAAGGAAAAAAGAGAGAGAACAAAAAACTTGATTGCATTATTCTATCATCTAACGAATAGAAAGATGTTGTTTTACGAATTTATTGTATGTTTCTGCAAATGTTTTCCCTCTTATATTCTTTTCTACTCTAGGCACAAGGCCCAAAATTTCTGGGGAGGGGGGGGAGGCAGTTGATTAGATTGACACCAGTACGCAACTGGTACTTAATTTATTGACTCCTGAAAGGATGGAAGGCAAAGTCAACCTCGGCAGAATTTGAACTCAGAACGTAAAGACAGATGAAATACCGGTAAGCATTTTCCCCGGCATGCTAACCATTCAGCCAGCTCGCTGCCTTTCCCCGCCTGATATTAAAACGCTTCAGACAGAGTCCTGTAGCGTGAGAACAATCTGTCACATTGTGGAAAGGGGATGGTAAGAGATTCAAACAAAGGCTATTGGCACGCACACAGGTGACATCTTAAAAGTGGAATATACATGAAGTCAGCTTAATATTCAATTAAACACATCAACATTGACTGTAGCAAAGGTGTACTGGTCTAGTAGTTAAGCTGTTGTACTCACACGGATAAGGTTGTGGTTTCAATTCTTGAACTGGGCAGAATGTTGTGTTCTTGAGCAAAACACTTCATTTCATGTTGCTCCAGAAATGAGTTTCAAAAATAACTGGGAAGTTCACCCTGTGACAGACTAGCTTCCCGTTCAGTTGGGGACAGTTGTAATTACCATGGAAACAGGGTTAAATCACAGTCTTATGAAATGTAGGGGTTTCAAATTTTGGTTACAAGGCTAGCAATTTCGGTGGGGAGTGTTGATTATATATCCCCCACCCCACGCCCCAGTACTCGACTGGTACTTAATTTGTCGATCCTGAATGGATGAAAAGCAACTTTGGCAGAATCTGAACATAAAGATGGACAAAATGGTGCTAACCATTTGCCCCTCAGCATGCTATTGATTCTGCAAGCTCGGACCTACATATATTGCTCAAGGGTAGAGAATTGCTATGAAGTGAATTAGCAGAGGCCACGTGGAAGTGCAAGTTCAATGTCTTTCATGCAGACGACTTTATTGATGATAAATCACTTTGTTACGTATGAAAAGAATTGCATTTGGTTAATGCTGGGAAAGCCAGGAACCAGGATATGATGGTTATGAATTTATATGGAGAGAGGGGGGGGGGGAAGTAAAAGAAAAATGAGAGAAAGAATAAAAAGAGAACTTTTAGAAAATAAATCATTTTTTGCTTCTACTTACGTCTTCTCTTAAACATGACAACCATTACACAGAGTTTCGTATGGGGTGACAAATCAACAGGAATAGCTTTCACAGGGTAGAAAGCTTTACCTTTCATCGTCTGTGATTTCGGTCTCATCAAACTGCAACAAGAAAACAAAATCTCTCTGTATTAAGCTTGGGGAACAAAAAGGTAAAATTGGAAACTGAAGATTAACCTCCAATATTTCTGGCAGATTCTATGATTTATAAAAACACTACTGAAGACTTCATCTTCCAAACTCTACAGTTTGTTTCTTTTACTTAAAAGTAAGCTTAACAAGTCCTTTGTCAGGTTGTTCCTCCTTCCCCTAAAGACAGACTGGGTAAGGAAGCATTTGAAAGTTGACCGTTTTAGCCATGGTTTTTGTGGTCAACAGGTTTGCTTTGCAACATGGCTTCAGGTTCAGTCCCACGGGGAAGAACCTTCTAATATAAACCTAGGGCCAATCAAAGGTGTGTGTGTGGGTGTGTTTACATGTGCTTATATGGAAGTGTGGCAGTTGATGTGGTTGTCAGTTTCTGCTGTCAACAAATTGATTGATCACTTGAAAGAGACACAAAGGGCCTTCGAACCCGTGTGAAATAAGTGATCCCCTATTTGGAGAACAGGTTAACGGTTGGCATCCAATCATTCAGAAAACGATCAGGGTGGTGGTGGGGGAACAGAATTTTAAAAACCACAAAAATAATAATAAAACGTATGAACAGAAGAAATAAGGCAGCTGAAAGAGTAGCAATGATGTAAATGCCCCGAACATCTAACAATAATAATAACTTACTCAGTGAAATTCTGAATGGCAGCCACAGGGTTACACGAGATGTAGATCACTCGATGGATGAAATGACAGCGGCGAAGGGCGTATATCACTTTGCTTTCTGTAAAACAAGCAGAAGAAATAACAAGTTATTGAATAGCTATAGTTCCTGGTGAAAATTTAGGACAATATTCCAGTGTGATGTACAGATCCAGCAAACTGGGATAAAATGTGCATTACGTTGATAAACACCAGATTGTCAGTCAAATTAATGGCTGCAATTAAGATTATGATTTTTCATACCAACCCATCTCAGACTATCCTCCCTCATTCTACTAAAAGAATTTCTTTCAACCCTTCAGTATTCAGATTAAATTGAATTATAAATTCTTATCTTTTGTCGTTTTGAATTAATCAGGCATTATCTTGTTCCTTTGAGATTTTGATGATGTGATTGTATATTTTTTTTGGAATGACATTGCAAGGTAAGTGTGAGAGACCCAATCTGGTTGGTTTGAACATAAAACAGGTAGAATATTGTAGCTGGACTTGGCCAGTTTAAATGCTAAATGAAAATGAAAGTATTTCGAGAGAAATCTAGCAGCAAAGGAGCTGCCAATGATTTTAGAATCTACATCAATACTCCCCGCCCCCTCCTCACACTCAGGTCTTCTTGAATATGTTGCATTGTATACATCCAGGAATGACAAACTGATTGCTGTGCAGTGTTGATGGAAATACTAAACTGTAAAGGAGAGATGAATAATAAGAGCAGACGAGGAGACGGCATCATGCAGTGGCAGATTGTACAGCAAAACAATAAGGTGTGAGAGGCTGCATCTGGCCAGCTTGAACCTTAAACAATATTTGGGCCGGAAGTGATTGGTTTAAGAAACCCACGACGAGATAATCCAACATATTTTTTTTCTTTAAGATGGTAGGGTGTGACTTGAAGAACATTTGGCTGTTATTTCTTGCAAGTCAAGCAACCAAATAGCAAAATTAATTAGAAAAAAAAAAAAAAAAAAATGAATACATAAACTTACGCATTTCAGCACAAGGCGAGTCGAGTACAGCTACTGCACTTTGACCTTTCAGCCATCGGTCTAACTGGTTGGTCACTTCCTCAGCCTTTGCATGGTGGAAGATAACATTAGTCACATCTAGAGAAGAAGAGAATAACAGGTTGTAGTCATCATCAAAATATGGATTTGTAGAAACACCAGAGTATCAGTTGAAACATTTGACAGTTTGCAGCCCTTCACAACAAACCCCACTTTCTCTTCCCATGTTCGTTACAGCCAAGTTAATTAATTATTGACAGAAAGGTTCCACCACTGTAATTAAAGACAGGAATGGAACACTGATGCCCGATTCATTGACTTGAAGAGTCCAATTCCAGCCGAAGGATAAAGCTGCCAACAAGGCAGGGATTCTATCCACAGAGATTTCTTCCTCATTTACCCGAAACCATGGAAACCAGAGATAAACACAGTCCAGTGTGGACGTCCCTGATAAGAACAGTGTTTGCATTGTGACATCAATACCATATAAGAAAGTTCATTACAGAGTTTAAAACCAAATAATAGCTTAACGAACCCTTGGTAGCAACAGAAGAGACAACCTGGCTCAGAGTGGATTTGAACTTTTGTATCATTACAAACTGTGAATTTATATTGAAGTACAGAGCAAATTGTGGAGCTGTTAATTGCAACACAGAGTGTGTTGGTAGAGAGACATTTGGCAATGGTCAACTCAAATTTGGGAGAATGTAGCTTGATGCTATTTAAGTGTGTAGCCTTCTTTCGCAACACAGAATAATGCCACATAAATCCAATGATCCAGTATTACACCATTTAATACTCCATCCACCCAACACAGCTCTTCCTGTCTTAAAAATGACCTTAAGAACAAGAAAGTTATTTACTAAATTCTTTCTTATTCCTAAAATTTACTGAATTAAAAAAGAGTGAATCTCAACAGAAATACAGTAAGAAGAAGGGAAAGACCTGCTCAAGAGCAATCATTTCCCTTCATCAAAACCTAATCCACATCTTTCTATACAGAAATCAACAACAACCTAGGACAGTGAGTGGTACAAAGGGATAAAGTGGGGCCAGGTAAATTTGAGGGGGGTCAAAAAAGTTATACAGTATTACTCTGGCACATAAGGGCTTTCAATCACCACCACCACCGTCATCATCATCATATCTAATGTCCATTTTCCTTATGTTTGCCTGGATCAAACAGTTTATTGAGACAGATTCTTTATAATGGATGTCCTTCCTGTTGCCAATGAAGTTCATATTTCTTCACAGCCAGACATGTTTTTTCAGAAGAATGGAAACGAATGATGTTCATTTGCAACAATCATGTGATGTCAGGACAAGGAAACCCTAACATACATAACACACACACACGACGGATATCTTTCAGTTTCCGTCAACCCAATCCAATAACAAGGCTTTGGTCATCCCAGGGCTATATTAGAAGACACTTGCCCAAGAAGTTACACATTGAGATTGAACCCAAAAACCATCTGATTTGGGAAGCAAGCTTCTCACCCACACACCCACATCAACAGACAAAAAGAAAACTAAGAAAAGATTGTATTTACTGTTTAATTCCGCATTCTTCTTTGCTTCCTCGATGTTGGCAGCCCACATATCAACAGCGACAACACTTTTTACCCTCTGAAACAAAGAGGAGAGTGTGAGAAGAATTAGGGGTACAAAGGAGAAGAAGAGAAAATAGTAGATGGGGTGGGGGGTGAGTGAGAAAGAGAATGACTAAGGTAATCAGTACGAGGGGGCTGAAGGTGGTCAGTTGGCAAAGTGACCAGCATGATCGAGGAAATGCTTGGTGTGGCATTTCTGGGATCTTTTTACATTCTGAAGTCAAATTCTGCTGAGGTCTACTTTGCCTTTCATCCTTTCAGGGGTCAACAACATAAAAGTACCAGTTAAATACTGGGGTCAATGTAATCAAACCTTTCACCCTAAAATTACTGGCCTTGTGCCAGAATGTGAAACAATATTAGAAAAAAATCCATGCAACCAGCAGTTTTTCTTCTGCCGTTTCAATCCAATGGAAGCAAGTCTTTTTTTTTTTTAATTAATTACACTTTATCAAAATGATTTGTTAATACTGAGTTCAACAGAAGGTAGTGGGATGGTAGAAACCACAGAGCACAATGGCTGAATGTACTGCAGCTCTTAATTTCAGGCCCCAAAATTCTGAGATCAAATCTAGTCAAAATTGACTTTGGAATATATTCTATCAGCTTTAATTCTTTAGCATTCAGCCCAAATATTTCACCTGTTTTGTGCTCAAGCCAGTTAGATCTGGCCTCTCACACCTATTCTACAATGTCATTCTAAAAATATACAATCACATCATCACCGTCTCAAAGCTGAGATTAATTCAAAACAATGTGATTAAATAAGCATTACATTGGACAGAATAAATTCAAATTCCAAAGGATTAAATGAACGAAAGAGAGTTGTGTAAAGTGGTTTGGTATTAATGTATCAACCTGGGTAGGTTTCAGGTTAGATTTTTAACAATGGAAACAGAACCAAGTTCGGTTGTTAGTTTTATGTGCATGCATGTATATTTGTGTATATACAGTATATAAGCCAATATATATATATATATATATATAATTGTGTGTACATGTGTATATATATATATACAAGTAGAGTAATGCCTTGATATACAAGTTAATTTGTACCCAGAGACAGCTCGTATGAAAACACGTAAACACTTGTAAACCTGGGGTCTCGTAAAGTGGGTACTTGTAAAGTGAGGTATTATTGTATATATATATATTTCTGGGTACAAATGTATAAAGTATATGTGGGTGTATGTATAATTGTGTGTGTGCAAGTGCACATTATATATATATATATATATATATATATATATATAATGTGTGTATAAGCTGGAGAAAATGTTTAGCTAATTCACACAGACCCCCCCCCCCTCCAACCAACAGCAATGACAACAAAGTGATAGCTAACCTTGGCAAGACTCAGTGCCACAGTGCCAGTGCTGCAGCAGATATTAAAGACAATGTTATTTGGTTCTTCCAAGCAAAGATCACCAACCATCGTGTAGAGGAGGGCTGCAGCAGGGTTGTTGACTAGAAAAAGAAAAAGTCTGTCATCATCATAAGTTTAACACATGTTTAAATACTAGTCAAAGGTTTAATTAAAATATAATGAACGTTCTTTAAAATATGTTGGTAAGGGTTAGAGGAGTCAATTAGCCATTGTATTGCTATTCATTTCAAACTTTTTGTCAGATGCTTTCAACCTAATGTTTTAAGGCTTCGACCCAGTATTCCTCTGATATAATACAACCCATTTGAACCCATGACCTTGTGATATCAGTGATCACATTTGTGTTCAATAGTTATGAATGAGATTGACAGAACAAGTACTGGACTTAATAGCATGAACAGAGGGGTCAGCGACTTTTACTAAAACGCTTCATTGACCACAGTCCAATGAGCAAAACAAGGAAGAACTCTGGTTAAGACTGGAATTGGTGGAGAAGTAAAAACTTGTGGAGAGACTTACATGAGAAGAAAGTGTCAGGATAAATGTGGAAGCTAAGTTCTAGTAACACTTCTGTGATACACTGAAACAGACACAAAAGAAAGTTCATTAAAATGTGACAGAGGTAATTGTAATTAAGAGAGAAGTCCTCTTGCTAGAACACAAAACTTAAATAATTAACCCATACATTAGTATATTGCTACTGAAATACACTAGTTTTGTTTTAATTGGTTTTGAAAATAATGAAAAATTTAATAAAATAACTGTCATTATTATTAAGCTGGTGTTTGGAACTTAAATTAACAGGAAATTTTGAAGAAAGGCATTTTGTAGTGTGTCGCGGGTGAAAAACATGGCAAAGTATGCTTTCACCATTTTGTTGCCATATTTTTAGTAAAAGTACATAATGTGTGATTCAATTAATTTTGAAATAAGTTTTTTCTTGAACATAAATTAAGAAGAAATGTTGATGGGAAGTTTTAAGTTGGATCATTTTAAACAATAAGTTGATGTGATAGAAGCAATCTCTGGCAGGTTGATACCAAAAGAGTTTAATAGGGATAAGGGTTTATATAACAGGGATTAATTAAAAGACAAACTAATTTTAAATTTGATTAATTGATGAATTTCATCAAAGCCAAATTTTCTTTTTCTTTGCACAGATCAATTTTTTAAATTGTACAAAAGATGGATCATACTAATTATTTAAAAAATATATATATTTATGCTAAATAAATGTTTTTTCCTCGTTAATACTTTAATTCTTGTAGGTTAATTTTTTCTGTTTTCAATTTCTCAAGACTAGTAATTGTAAAGAAAATGATAAAAAAAATAATCATGGAAAGAAGCCAATGTCTGAGCTAAAAGAAAACAAGCAACCGATGTTACCTTCTTGCCCCATAAATGTTCGTTGACAGCATGTTGTCTACAGCTGCCAAGTCTAGTGAAAGGAAAGAAAAACCGTTTAGAGATGAGAAGCAGAAGAGCTAAAACGAAATGGCTTAAAACTGGAGGTCAGGGTTAGTCGTTTACTTCATTAAAGATGAGGACATACAAAAAACAAAAGGAAAGATTTTTTTAAAAAATGAAAAGACAAAGATATAGAAGGAAAAATAGAATAAAAGACTATAAAAGAAAAGAATTGCAGGGGAAAAAAAGGAGAATAGAAAGAAAACCCACCAAAGTCTTCCCCTAGATACAAAGTAAGAAGAGTAAGCAAAAAGTAAGCCCCACACATTGTACAGAAGCAAAAGAAAATAAGGTGTGTGTGTGTATGGGGGTAGCAGAAACAGCTGTTTTGTTAACCCCCAAAGCTGCAAGCAAGAATCATATTCAAAGAACTTCTGAAGTAATACATTATTTCATTGCTCCACCGAATTTAAAAAGAGGATGAATTGTGTCAAGAGTTTAGAGATGCCGGAGCAGAGAGCCCCGTACGGATTAAGCAATTGCCTTCCTGAAAAAAGTTCAACTGAATTGGTTGAATACTAGACCAAAAGCCTTTGTGGCTTTTGGCCATCAAAGTATTCCCAATCCGAATGTCAAGAACCTGTTTGTCTTTAAATTATGCATTTCTCAGTTCCCTTATAATTAAGTTCTCTAATTTGAGGAGAATGCCAACCATTGTTGGTAAGTAGTATACTTAACCCAATGTAAAACTATTTGTCTTTATTCACGATAAAATGCCTACAATCATATCAATTATGTGTGAGTGTGTGAATATACACACAAAAAATAATAATAAAGAATGGAATTAGCTAATTATGTTTATTGTTTCATTAACTTCAATTAAACCAATTTTGTGTCATGACATTGCCATGTCATCAATGCATGTCTGTACACATATCATAATTTAACGTCCACCTTCCATGCTAACATGGGTGGGACAAATATTCATGTACGTCTTTCTGTTTGTGCTCCCCACTGCTTGACAATCAGTATCAGTTTGTTTGTCGTAACTTAGCAGTTCAGCAAAGGAGACTAATAAAATAGGTACCTGACTTACAAAACAAACTAAAAAACTGGAGTCAATTCATTCAATTAAAACCCTCCAACATGGCACCCCAACAACCAATAAAAGACAAAAAAAAAACATATATACAGGACAGGCTTCTTTCACTTTCTGTCTACTATCCAATCCACTCACAAGGCTTTGGTCAGTCCGAAGCTATAGCAGAAGACACTTGCCCTAGGTGCCATGCAGTGGGATTGAACCCTAGAACCATATGGTTGTGAGACAAGCTTCTTGCTATACAGGTACGTCTGTGCCTATGTATGTCTGTAAACACCCAAACACGCTCACCTGTTACTCAAGCATCTGAAGTAGAGGGATGTCACGCCACACTGGACTCCATCACCATCAGAGAAATACTCCGTCATTGCAGCTTTCTCAGCATCCACTTCATCCTGCAAATGAAAAAAAAACAAACGACAAAATCAACTCGAGTCAGCTTTGTCTGGTCTGATTCTTCCTTCTTTTATGAGTTTTCAAGAATCTAAAGTTTGAGTGAAAGATTTTTTTTTTTTGTTGCAAATATAATATAAAAACTATTTCTTGACTTAATTCAGCAGAGAGAGGCAAAACATCTGGTTCAAAGATGAAGGGGGAAAACCTTAAGAACCTTTTGACCACAGCACTCCCAAGATGAGCCTTTAAGACAAATAGATTTATGAAGAAAGGAAAAGAAATGTTACAAGAAATGGATAACAAAAAGGAGAGGGAGAAAGAGAGAGAGAGAGAGAGATCATCATTTGATATTCAGCTTTCCTTGCTTGGATGGGTCAGACTGAATTTGTTGAGGCAGATTTTCTAGGACCAAAAGACCTTCCTGTCACCAACTTTGACCTGTTTCCAAGCAAGGTCAACGGCCAGACATGTTTAACACAGAAGATTGGAAATGAATGACCTCACTTGTATGATGGTGATGTTTATTTACAATCAGTATTGTCATGTCGAGACAAAGGGGTACACACATACAAGCATCTATACATGACAGGCTTCTTTCAGTTTCCGTCTACCAAATTAACTCACAAGGCTTTGGCTGGCCTAAGATGCCACACTACAGGACTGAACCTGAAACCATGCGGCTGGAGAGCAAGTTTCTTAACCGTAAAGCCACACACAAAAGACCAGGCAGAGAAAACAAACGACAAAAATACTTACATCTGAGAGAAACTGAGCATAAAAAACAGGAATGATCATGATATCGTTTTGGCTGGATGTGCGAACAATCAGCTGCCTCCAGTGACCATCATGTGTCTGGTCATTGTAAACATCGTACTGGCTCTGACGGACATACTGTTGGAACACTTTGGCGATGAGTTTCATGGAATCTGGGAGATTGTCACAGGCGTACGGTTCGCCAACAACACTAGAACCATCACGGTAACTGCCGACCCGAAAGCCAACTATTCTTTCATTAGTGCCATTTGAGCTGCTAGCAATGGTGAATTCAGATTTATTGCGATAAGCATTCAAAACAGGTGAAGGCCTTATCTTTTCGATTTCACAAAGAACTCCAGAATGATTCTTCATCTGTTCCTTGAGCCAATTTCTCCATTTTGGACATGTGCGGTGAACTTCCCAACTAAATTTCACCATGGCATCTCTGACATCAGAAGCTTTACGCTAAAAAAAACATTACAAAAAAGAAAAACAAGTAAATAAACAAAAATAAAAGAAAAACCCTCATTAGCATCGTTTAATTATTCTTTCTTATTTTTGATTATGTTTAATATTTTATCATGCTTTTGTGAAGAATGAGACCTGTAGTCCCTTGCTGTAAGCCAGTTCATGTAACCTATTCAAAGGGGAATGTTGCAATAATCAGTGAAAAAGGTAAGAGGACTGATGTGATAAAAGACATTAATACTAACACTACAAAAACATTTTGGAAAGAAACCAAAGATGTCATGGTTGGCAAGGCAAGAAAAAAAAAAAAAAACATAATATACAAAGCAAGTTCTACCTACCCTGAGCTGATCTTCATATGGTACATCACAAAATGGCAATAAGGCTCGTTTAACCCTAAGAAAAAAAGGATAAATTAAAAATAGAATTATTAATCCCAAAGTCAAATGTCCATTAGATAGATCAGTGGTTTCCAACCTGTGATCCAAGGACTCCTGGTGGTCTGCAAGCTAAATTCAAAATATCACACACACAAACTAGACGACACGTGACCTGTTGGGTCACTGACGGTTCAGGTTATAAAACAATGGAACTGATTTCAACATTGAAATGAAAGTTAATTTTATGAGGATTCACTTAAATAATTCAATTTGTTTGCGTCAGGTTTACAAGTTCATGTTTAAGGTTTTATTGATTATTTACAGCATCTAATAGAAATAGAACTTCCAAGATAAACTTGAACCCTAGTAACAGCATTTATTTATGTTATATGTGCACAAAAAGGAATTGTTATACAATATAAATATAAAATTAATGGAAACAATTTTCCCATTTCAGAAGGTTGTTTGGGATGTGCTAGAATCTCCCTTGAATCACACACCCTTTCCTCTGAAAATATTTACAATTTTTTCTTTTTTCTACCAAAACAGCTCCTCCCATGGTTTTTAAGTTAAATCCTTAGGTACTCTGAATCCACAGCATCTAAATGGTATTCGTTGAAAATTTTGTTAAAAAGTATCCATTCTTCTGAAAGTTATGAGGTTACAAAGTCTGTGGGGTACACATCTGTAGTTATGCCAACAAAACTATCCAGTGTTCACAGTACAGAGCAACAAGTCCAGGTTTTACTGCTTAAATTTGTGGAACCCCCCCCCCCGCCAAAAAACCCCACATATCTCAGGAATCTGTGGTCCGATTTACGCGAACCTTGTTTTATTCCATTTGCATTCATATTTCAGAGCATTTTCCCATCATGCACTGGTTTGACTGTATTAAATGACAGGCAGGCAAGCAATGAGAAGAATTTTAGTAGTATATAGATATACATACAAGGATAAGGATATTAAAAGGGGTCTATGGAGAAACACATTTAAATAAAAGGGGTCGTTGCTAGTGAAACGGTTGGGAATCACTGAGATAGATAGATATATGATGGTGGTAGGATGGTTGTGGAGTAGATAAAGTACCTATGTCATAATTATTCTAGGTACTCTACCTTATATACTCAACAAGGAGACAGTTATAGGATGTATCTATAATTTCCAGGCCAAAATGTGGACATTATGAACAGTTTCTGCTGTTTTTTTTGCATTACATTTTGAACTCAGGAATCACTTCCATTTACATGACTCCCACCGCCTCTAAATCTTAAATTTCATCAGCTTAAAAGTAAACAAAAACAGTAAAAATAAAAACATTAAATCAGAAATGAATTGACTGAAATTTCCACTTTGAAATGGCGTCAGACATGAACAGAGTTCAATAAAATTCATTTTCTCCAGAATAAGTGTCAAAGTTTAGAAAACCTCCAAATAACCACAATCACCTTTGCATTAACCTAATCCACTGGACAATATTGTTATCTGCTGAATAGTAAATCTAAAAGTGGGACTTAGAATAGAACAGCTGATAAGAGTACCAAAGTAAGAGTAAGGTGGTGGTGGGGGTGGGAGTGTCGATAGAAATGTGGCCAACATGAAGTGAAAGAACTTAATTTACAAGAATTAAAAACAAAAAATGGTTTTCACTTACTTTTCACCAGCTGTGGTAATATCATCTGGGATGTCTATAGATATTTTACTTTTCTTGGACTCTGACACATCCTGAGATGACCCTGCAGCAAAACACCAGGACATTCGTTATTTAATGATGGCAGTGGTGGTAGGGTTAGCAGAGACAGTCATCATCAACTGACAGCTTCTGAATGGATTTAGTAGATGGAAGCTGAAAGAAACCTGTATATGTGTGTGTGTGTGTGTGTGTGTGTGTGTCTTTGTCCTCCACCACTGCTTGACAACTGGAGCTGGTGTGCTTATGCCTCCGTAACTTAGTGGTTCAGCAAAAGAAACTAATAGAACAAGTACCAGGCTTAAGAAATATAAGTCCTGGGGTCAATTTGTTCGACTAAAACCCTTCAAGGCGGTTGCCCCAGTATGGCTGCAGTCAAATGACTGCAACAAGTAAAACGAAAAGAAAAAAAAAAAGAGTTGGAAATAATTAGTGACCTGACATTTCTGTGAACTAATTTGTATTCTTAATGCCTCATCTTTCAGATTTATTTTGAGTTTTGAGTTGTGAAAATGGTGCTTTGTCGTGTCTTGAGAATTCCTTGTTATTTTATTTCATGAATTTTATAAACAACAACTTTGCACAGAAACACAACAAACATCTTAAAATGGAAAAGACTTACAGAACTAAAAATAAGTATACATATCGTATGAGCTCGTGTCACGTAAAAAGCACCCAGTCCACTCTGTAAAGCGGTTAGTGTTAGGAAGGGCATCCGACCTTAGAAACCAAACCAAATCAGGTGGGAATCTAGTACAGCCCTCCAGTTTGCCAGCTCTGGTCAAACCATCCACCCTATGCCAGCATGGGAAACGGATGATAAATGATGACGATGACGATGATGACATTACCTCTAAACACTCAATCAAATGTCACTGATTATCACTGAGACAATGTCAACTAGACTGAAATATATCGGGTTACAAGGGCGGTGGGGAAAGGGTTTTAACATCAATGAATAAAGAATGAGATATAAAATATTTTACCTGCGACATCTTTACGCTTAGCAGACAGGTTCTCAAAGCTTTGATCAGATATCTATGGAAGAAAAGAAAAGAAATAAATAAAATTGGAAATTTGTAGGGAGTAAACAATGTATGCTTATTTCATGAACCAGGAAAGGATGAAAAGCAAAGATGATTGCAATAGAACTTGAACTCACATTCTAGAGAAAGCAAAACAATTGTTTTAATAAATTAAAACGTTTAATTCATTATCCAACCCTTTCTACCAATGCTTATAAGACGTATCACTACAACTGGCAGAGCGTCTCCATCCCTCCCTCCCTCTGTAGGTCTATGTACTCCCCAAAGACAACGTATTGCAGTTATCTCCCTTGGTTCGTGTTAGTCATCTGGAAGATGGTACTGTTGGTGACATACTTCTGCCACTGTTCATTAGTGTGTGGGAATGTAATTAACTGATAGCTCATATGATGGTAAAGTCCTCACCCAGTCAATTATTTTAGTTAAAGTCTGCTAGCAACTCAATACCAGCCACGTTACTAACGAGCAAATGGGGACCACAAAAGCCCGTTTCCATTTCAGCCCTTACTTCTGACGCCACGGCACAACTATTTGTGGTTCATAAATGTTATTGGAAAGGCACACATTAAGAATCGTTCTGTACATGGAAATAGCAAACACTTCTTATTTGCACATCACACATCATTCACCATACGTGCAAGTGTATTATACAACATCCTAGAGAAGATAGGTGTTTCTCTTCTCCTGCAAAACACCTTATCCTGTCCTCCTTTCCTGGCACAAAGCTCCCTCCTGCAATACTGCACCCTCAGTCAGTAAAAGGGTCTTATCTTGCAAGTCACTTGGTGACCCTACTAATGCTGGTACTATGAAAAACACCCAGTCCACACTCTGTAAAGTGGTTGGCATTAGGAAGAGCATCCAGCTGGAGAGACCTTGGCAAAGCAGACACTGGGGACTTAACACAGTCTTCAGGCTTATCAGGTCTTGTCGAACCATCCAATCCATGTCTGCATGGAAAATGGACATTTGATGATGATGATGATGTGTAATAGGGAAAGACAATTCACACGACACTTCTCTCAACAGGATTCCAACATTTTATTAGTCAAAATTGACAGAAATATCTAAAAACCACACAAAAGCATAACAGGTCTACTTACATTGCTGTTGTTGTTTCTGTTGGTTTCGGCCTCCATCATTGAAGTCTGAAATTAAATTAAAGGAAAATATGAAATTTGAAAGACAAAACCTCAAACAGGTATCTACAGTAGCACCCTTTATGCCTCTTCATTGTTCTGCATCCATGAACAGTAACAATGTTGGGGACATGGTAAGTTGGTGTCCTTCCACCCCCAAGTACAACATATATCAAAGCAAACAGGTTTCTACCTGTACCCTCTGGTTATGAACAACAACACAGCTAAACCTTTCGCAGGGGTTGCAACCACCACAAAAGCTCTCAACTTCTGGTGATCTCTCATTGAAGCTTCACAGACCATTGCCAAAAGGAATTTGTGATTTGTCCACCTTCCTACTTACTAAGACTTTGGTTTTTTTTTTGGTTAACTCTAAGGCCCTTTGATTCTAATCCTTGCTTCCACACCTGAAACTTCTTCTCTAGTTCTTATAGTGATTCAACTATAAGAGCAAGGTCATCAGCATAGAGGAGTTCCCAGGGGCAACCTGTCTTGGATTCCTGTTATTGCTTGGAGGACTATGATGAACAAGAGGGGGCTGAGGACTGATCCTTGGTGAACCCCTAAATGTACCTCAAATTCTTCGCTATACTTGTTGCCAACCCTCACCTTACTGACAGCATCCCTGTACATGGCTTGTACAGCTCTCACCAACCATTCATATATCCCTAGTTTCTGCATTGACCACCAGATAAGGGATTGTCAGCAAAACCCAAGTACAGAGGTTTATCTTTGGAGAGATATTTCTCCTGCAGCAGTCGGACCAGAAATATAGCATCAGTGGTGCTTCTCCCTAGCATAAACCCAAACCACTTCTCATCTAAACTAATTCTCTCCCTAATTAGTTGGGCTATGACCGTCTCCGTAATTGGGTTTGATATAACTGGGCCCTCCACACTTCTCTATAGCCTTGTTTTTACAGTAGAAATCTTTATAAGAGCAAGGGAATGGCAGATTCAATGGAGAATAGCATAAGACGTAATCACACATTCATGCAAATGCATAAATCCAGATACATACACACACACACCTGCACAGCTGAATCAAAACCGGAACTAAAGAAGAAATTTCAGGTATGGAAGCAAGGACTGGAGTCAAAAGGGGCCTTAGAGTTTATTCAGCAAAGGCCAAAGTATCGATAAGTAGGAAAACACAAATTACAGATCCCTTCAGGGAGATGGCCCTGTTCGATATGTAGAAAAGGTGTTAGGGTAAACTCCATACGGTGTACCCGGTGCAAGCTATGGACACATAAGTGCAGTGGTATCACTGGAAAGTAGCATTTACATGTGGCAGATGTGAAATACATGAAACACCAAGAATGTACAAAAAAGAGAATCCCTCAAATGTCAGAATAGTAGACAGTTTCTGTTACTTAGGTGACAAGTTAGTAGTGGTGGAGGTTGTTCTGAAAGCATAGCTGCAAGAATAAGAATAGGCTGGGTAACGTTCAGAGAGCTACTACTTGTGTTAGTAAGAAAAGGCCTGTCCCTCAGAGTGAAAGGCAGATTGTATGATGCCTGTGGATGAACAGCCATGCTTCATGGCAGTGAGACATGAACTGTGACTGTTGAGTGTACATAGAAAGGCTTGAAAGAAATGAAGCTAATATACTCTGCTGGATGGATAATATCAGTGTGCAAATACGTATTTGAGCTGAGAGAGAAAAACTGGGTATACATGGGCATCAGGTGTAGCGTGCAAGAGAGAAGACTGCACTGGTATGGCCATGTAATGCATATGAATGAAGACAATTGCATCAAGAGGTACCAATCTCTAATTGTGGAGAGAACATGTGGAAGGGGTAAAGCTAGCAAGACATGGGACAAAGTGGTGAGAAAGGATCTCCAGACGTTGGGCCTCACAGAAGGGATGACAAGGAACCAAGAGCCCTGATGGTTTGTTGAGCTTGAAAAGACATGTCAAGCTAAGTAAAATTGAGGCTGTCCTTGCATACAGGCAGGTTCCCCACATCCCTCTTCAGCTGAGTGTTTCTAATCTTGCGGGTGCCATGTAAAAGCATCCAGTACACACTCTGTAAAGTGGCTGGTGTTAGGAAGGGCAACCAGCTGTAGAAACCATGCCAAAGCAGACATGAAACCAGGGCAGTTCCTGTCAAACCGTCCAACCCATACCAGGGAAATGGAAAACGGACGTTAAATTATGATAAACATATGCAATACAAACACAAAATGTTTTAATTACACATTTATATATACATAATATACATATATGCATACACACACATAATGAACAACATAGCACGAATCAGAAGTACTGAAAAAAACAACTTAAATATTTTGACACTCGAAAGCTTTCTCTTTGCCTTTTGTATTGTAACTACTACGGCTTCTGCACCCTCGTAACTCCTCCCTTCACTATACCCACTCTTTCTCCTACAATTCCCCACCCGCTATATCGACAGTTTACGAGGAAACATTAATTATCGGGATATGTCTCATATCCGAGCCCTCGTCCTTATCATTATTCAGCAAAATGGTAGAATCGTTAGCACGATGGGCAAAAATCATGAGCGGCATTTCGTCTGTCTTCAAGCTCTGAGTTTAAATTTGGCCGGGGCCGATAAAATAAGAACCAGTTGAATACTGAGGATCGAAATGTAATCAATCTATCCCTTTCTCCCAACGTACTGGCTTTGGGCCAAAATTTGAAATCAATATTTTTTTTTTCTGGCTTTACGTTCGGAGTTCAAATTCCGCTGAGGTGGACGTTACCTTTCATCTTTTCGGAATCGATCAAAGAAATACTTGTCAAATACTGGAAATCAATGAAATCAACTAGCCCCCACCCCCACCGCCTCACACAAAATTGCAGGCCTTGTGCTTGAAATTCTGGGGGAGGGGGCAACTCATTTTCATCATAATAGAAAGGGTTATTACTCTTACAAGGACAGGCAAACTAGCAGAATCGTTACCGCATTTTACAAAATACTCGGTAGCATTTCATCTGGCTTTTTCATTCCGAGTTCAAACCCAGCTGAGGTCGACTTAGTTTTTGATCCTTTTGTCGGATACCAGTTAAGTGAACCTAATCGACTTAACTACCTTCCCTAAATTCAGGCCTTATGTCTAGAGTAGAAACAATTATAAAGATTGTGATTGTTAGGAATTTAGCCGAATTCGGAGGCTCTGTTTACTAATCTAGACACAATAAAAGGGGGAGTGTTTGTGTGTGTGGTGGGGGGACGTGTTTCTTTTACTTCAACCTTATATAAGTTGGATGAAAAGTGCTGTATTTCACTGTTGTTTCAAATACATAAACCAAGTAAGCACAGTGCTTGGTCTTTTTTTGCGAAAATAAAAATAACATTTTAACTTTTATTCTTGAGGCAAGTCGAAGACGTCTCTATGTGATTGTTCTAACTTACGAGAAATAGCAGCCAAATCTCCTTCAAAACATACACTAGTCTCAAAGCAAGAAAGAAGAACGGATAATGTAGTCTTGAGAAGACGGAGTGGTCACGGTTGGAAAAAAATCTGATGATAAGTCTGAGTGTCGTGGTGTCTCAGGCAGGTAGACAAGAGAAACCTGCTTCAGTGTCTTTAAGAATTAAGGCGACATATGTGGTGGATATTCTATTAACATGAAAAAGACTGGCTCTCGTAATAATAATAATTGTTGTTGTGATGGAAGCAACAAAATCTGGTCTGTTTTTACGAGGCGGAAGTAAGAGGATTGAGTGACATTCATGCTTGTCACGGGCAAGAATATCAAAAACCAAAGATGAACATAAGGTAACAAATTTATAACTGAACGAAACAAAGAATGTGTGGTAGTCATGCCTTTTCGACAACAACAACAATAATAACGGTAACTAAAATATGCCAATACCAACAGGACACGAAGAAGAAGCGGCGGCGGTAAAGGTATTTGGTTGAATTAAGGAGATTTTAGCTTGGAATTTTAATGGTTTTTCTTTTTTTGTGGGATTTAGAGAAAAATACAAATAACAGACTAGAGACGAAATAGAATTCTATCTCTCTCTCTCTCAAATAATAAATTAAATTAAACACAAAACAAACAAGAGCATCGTTGTTGTTGTCCCGTCTTTTACAACCAAACTGTTCTGGGTTTGGTGAATGGAACGGAATACAGGTAAATGGATAATTATATTAATTAAAGACAAGACGAACAATTAAGGGTTAGTCGAGAGGATGGAAGTAAAGAACATTAAGCATTTGAAGGCGACAAAAAAATATTAATTAATAACGGATACAAGTGGTTAGTTCTTACATTAATGTCGTCTTGCAATAATCGACTACAACAAAAAACGGAGCCATTCACTGCGGAGACACCGCGCTGACGAGTGAGGTGGTGGTGGCGGCGGTGATAGTGACTACATAGACACATACACATATATAGAGAGAGACACACACATACACGTGTGTTGGACTTTTACACACAATCGCCTCGATGAGAATTTATATAAACATACATTAACAGAATATTTTTAAATTTAATTATTTTCAAATAAAAATGTAAAAGGAAAAAAAATGATACTTACAAATGAGAAACATTTCGGTACATTTATTATGATAATTATATATATATTTTAATATAATTATTGTAATGATTATTTGAAATGTTCGTATTTTTTGTTTTGATATTATTTACATATTTTTTTTCCAATTATTATATCGTTTACTGCTGCAACTATTATTTCTATACTATTACGAAACTAAGACTCTATCATTAAACTTAATTACATTCCCGCGCTACACCTCCTCACAACGAGGCTCCACTTAATCCTCGAGCCCAGCCTCGTTGTCGTCACCGGAAGTAAATCTTGCAGCACACTAAATAAATAAAAATGTCAATAATTTTTTTTAAATCGTTTCTAATTGTTCTCTCTGAATATGGAGGTAGATCCGAATAAAACTTTCGTCTAAAGTCTTACTACTATTTATTTTTAAGTAAACAAAGATGGCAGCTTGCTTCCCAACCACATCGTTCCGGGTTCAATCCCTCTGCGTGACACCTTGAGCGAGTGTCCTCTACTGTAACCCCAGACCAACTAAAGCCTTGTGAGTGGATTTCGTGGACAAAAACTGAATCCATATACATATATGTGTGTGTGTGTGCATCCAACCACCGCTTCACAATCGGTATTCGTTTGTTTACGCCCCCGGAAATTAGCCGTTCGGCAAGAAAGATTGATTTTCAACATTCAATACATTGAAGGCTTTAAACAAAACCTAAGTTGAGATTAGGAGTGTGATTCGTGACATTTGCATTGGTTTTTCCCTTCAGTCAACACAATTTGAAGTATAAAGTGTTTTTTAAGACACCACATCTTTGAAATGGTTTTTTTTTTTGGACGGTTCTATGTATATACTTTGGGCTAGCAATCTGAATTCATCTTGAGTATTCTGTACAGATGAGCTGAAATAAATGAAATACTGATATCTGTTTATGCCTTTCAATTCCACATTCAAAAGATACACAACATAACAGTGGTATAAATGATATTTCTGCTCTATACAACATAGTACATTATTTCACTCATTAGCAGGATATATAGGTTCAATTTAGTAACATTTGATCATGAAAACTCATTGAATAGATAACCAACCTGTTAATTTCAGATGACTGAGAAGTCCCAGTTGTAGAGTTTCTGCCCATCCTAGTCATTGGCAGAGCAAGCGAAATAATTGCAAGTGGTAATTAAGCCTGTTTGGGTCGCAAGGTGCTAATTCCATATGTTAACATTTTGTTACCATATTCTCCTGTAAATATGCCACCTTTGTTTCAAATGATTTTGAAAATAATGAAGAATTTAGAACAATAACTTTTTTTCAGAAGAAAAATTAACACAAAATTTTGATGGAAGAAAGTTTTAATTTTGATCACTCTGAAAAAGTAAATTTTTATCATTAGAACCAGGGTCGTTCTCTAAAGGGTTGAATTATCAACATATAAATAATGATAAACAATAAACAGATGTAACACAAACTGCAATTTATTCCAATAAGTAATAGCAATATGGGAGCAACTCAAGGGTCTGTTTTAGGTTGTCATTGCTGGCCAGGGCTTTATGAGATTGGAGTGCAAATCCTAGTTGGACCACTTTTAGTCACCTTTTATGACACAGGGAAGAAATGCTGGGTCTATCCTTAGACGTGCCTAAACCTGTTGAGGAAATATTTTTGCTAAATTGAACTCATTCTGATTTCCAATCCCAATGAAAGCTACTTCACTTTATTAATGCTCCCACCCCACCCCCCGAAAGGTCCGAAATCAACAGCATTCAATTCCAGTCAACCTATAAGTCCCAAGCTGTCTCTCACCATCATTGTTCTAATGTCCACTTTTCCATGATTGCATGGCTTGGATGGAATTTGTTGAGGCAGATTTTTAATGGCTGGATGCTTTTCCCTTTGCTAACCCTCACCTATTTCCAAACGAGGGAATATTTCTGCATGACTAGACATATTTTCATAAAAGATGGCAACAAGCAACACCACTTGGATAACAGTGACACTCATTTACAAATATCACACTATGTCAAGACAAAAACACACACCCATACACAATGAACTTATTCCAGTTTCTCTTTATGAAACACAGTCACAAAGCTTTGGCAGGCCTTGGGCAATAGTGAAAGATGCTTGCTCAAGATACCATGCAGTGAGACTGAACCTGGAGCCATGTGGTCAATAAGAAAGCTTAACACCACAGTCACACCTGTGAATCTATACAGGAAAACAAACAATATGCTGTGATTGATTCAATTCTATGAACCATAAACAGAAAATGTCCGACAAAAGGACCCAGTTTTTTGTTCACTGACAGCCAGAACAGGATGAAGAACAGACATGTTTGTGATAAAACTGGACTTTTCTACTCTCATGCCGAGGTCCCTGGCCAGTATTACACGTCTTCTTAATACACATGGTTATGTCCCCTGAAAGACCAAGCACTTTCTTTGATTCCCCACATTCTTATATATTCTACAGTAACCAAACCCACAAATTGGCCTTAAACCTTCAGATGTTATCTCAAACATAAGACAGATCAGGGAAACCATAAAGCAACAGTTTTATTTCTCATATGTTCATCTGATGAGAGGCATATGTAGACAGTCCATCATATCAAAAAATATGAAATATATTTTAAAAATAATATCAATCATTTACATTGTCATGATTATAATCATCATCATCAGCATTATAATCACTACTAACTTCATTTACTTTTCATATAATTGTTAAGATTGCATTGCAACTTCACAGTCACTGCCGTCTGGTTTACACACTACCTCTGTTTCACAGACTTGCTTTGGCTCGCATACTTTCTCTGGTTCATTAACCTCCTCTGGTTTGCAAACTTCCACTGGTTCACAGACTTGCTTTGGTTCAGGAACTGCCTCCGATTCACAGACTTTCTGTGGCTCACAGACTTTCTCTGGTTCACAGACTTTCTCTGGTTCCTGAACTGCCTCTGGTTCACAGACTTTCTCTGGTTCCTGAACTGCCTCTGGTTCACAGACTTTCTCTGGTTCCTGAACTGCCTCTGGTTCACAGACTTTCTCTGGTTCCTGTCTTCTCTCAAACATCACAACGAGTTCACAGTGCTTGGTATGTGGGAAAAGGTCGACTGGAATGGCTTTCACAGCAAAAAACGGCTCTCCTTTATTCCTCCGTGACTTGGGCCTCATTAAACTGCAAAAAGAGGAGGAGATTTTTAACAAAATAAAAGAACTTTTAGGTCTGAGGTGAAAATAAAAAAGTCCAGTTGTAAATTAAGATATAGTTCAGAACTGACAAACATAACAGCAAAGGTGAAAAACGGAAGATTGTCTCACAAGGTGACTTCTATACTTTGTACACACACACACACAAAGGCCACGGTGAGATATCTTTGATTGTGGGTCTGCTTAATTATAAATATGTAGAAAATGAGCAACTCAGTTGAGTGGTTAAGAGGTTTGCTTAACAGTCACAGGGTCATGAGTTCAATCCCACTGTCTGGTATCTTGTGGTAAAAGTATCTTTTACAGTCTTGAGTGAACCCAAGTATTGTGAGTAAGAAATTGGGAAGGTGGAAACTGAGTGGAAACTGTGTGAATTTCAAAGTGGACAAGGCTGGCTTTCTTCAGGGCACTCATAGACGGCATTTATCACTATGAAGATGGAATTTGGACAATGAAGGAACTCCTAGATCACATTGATGGTACATATGCTGGGATTCTAATAAGGGGTCAAAACATGGCACAATCACAAGACCATAATGGAATCCATGAACCAATTCCACCCATTCCTATTATTGTTGTTCAATGCAGAATAGCCTTTGCTGGTCATTGGTATTGTGCTGAATAGCAGACCATATTGTGTGAGATTTTGGAGACTTTTACCCCTTAATAAAGGATGAAGACCCCTCAATTACATTGATGTTATTTGGTAGAGATACACAACATGAAATTGAGGAGCTACCATAATTAATAAGGGACAGAGATACTTGGTGTGGTGTGGGGAAAATGGATCTCAGTTGAGGAGGCTTTACCCACATCAAAACAATAACTTACTCGGTGAAATTCTGAATGGCAGCCACAGGGTTACACGAGATGTAGATCACTCGATGGATGAAATGACAGCGGCGAAGGGCGTACATTACTTTGGGTTCTGTAAAAACAAAAGTTGATAATGTCACACGGTTGAGAAGGAAAGACAGATTTGTGTTTTTGAATTGTTGTTTATGCTAAAGATAAATACTAAATTGCAACATGGAAGCAACTACAAACCATCATTTCTAAGATACACATAAAGGCCTCAAAAAACCGGGATAACATCAATTGATGATTGAATCAGTAGTTCACAGGTACTTTATTTTTCAAACATCCAGAAGAATAAAAGTTTTATGCTCAAACTGGTTAGATCTGGCCTCTCCCACCGACCCACCAATGTCATTGTAAAAATAAACAATCAAATCATCAAAATCTTGATGATACAGGATGATGCATTACATTTGAGAGAGGAATTCAAATATTAAAGGGTCAAACTGGAATTACTTACGCAGTCCCGGTCGAGGAGGATCAACAATGGCAACGGCCCTCTGACCCCTTGACCAGCTCCTCAGTTTCTCGGCAGCTTCTTCAGCTCTTGAGCAGTGGAACTCAATGTTTTTAATATCTGGAAGACAAGAATAGGTCAAATTTAATCCAATTTCATAACAGATTTGTGATAAACCCAAACAAACAAAATATTATTTACACCAGCCTAAGTTGGGATTAAGAAAAATCTTGCTGCATCCTGACAATGAGATGCTTTTTGAGAGCTGAGCCCAAGATGTGATCACCACCATCATCATCATCGTTTAATGTCCGTTTTCCATGATGGCATTGGCAGGACAGTTTGAGAGCAACTAGAAGCTCAGAACACTGTTCCAAACTCTGCTGCCAACTTTGGCACGGTTTCTACGGCTGGTTACCCTTCATAACACTGACGACTTTACAGAGTGTTTCGGGTGGCACCAGCAGTGGTGAGGTCACCAAGTAACTTACAAGACAAGATCCCCACAACTGGGGTGGGGGTGGGGAGTTAGTATTGAGGGACCGAAAAGTGCCTTATATTAGAAGAGAGACATGGCTTCCTCAGAAGGAGAGAAAGAAGGTGAAGACATGATAGGGGGAGAGCAAGGACCGTACACCCAAGTTACAGGGTGGTTCATGTAGTGCTCTTGTTTTTGATATAACAATAATGCTTTCAAACTTTGGAACAAGGCCAGCAAGTTCGGTGTGATGGGGGGAAAGTAGAAGTCAATTCCATTGACCCCAGTTCTCAACAGTCACTTATTTTATTGACCCCAAATGGATGAAAGGTAAAGTCAACTTCAGCAGAATTTGAACTCACAACGTAAGGACAGACGAAATGCTACTAATTATTTTGCCCAGCATGCTAACGATTCTGCTAGCTTGCTACCTTAATAAATAATATGATCATTGATTAATTCGCAGAGAAAAATCTTACCATTTAGTTTTGCATTCTTCTTAGCATCTTCAATGGCAGCAGGACAAACTTCCACACCCAAAACCCTTTGCACATGCTGAAACATTCAATAGAATAGAATTACATATGTGAAGACATGAAAGACAAGGCTCTTTTTCAATAGAATAGAATTACATATGTGAAGACATGAAAGACAATTCATTGTCCCCCATCCAAAGTTCATTTTCCATGCTGCTCAGTCATTTCACATCCACGGTTTCTATGCTTGGCAACACTCAGAAACTACATAATTTGCTTCCCATCTAAGCACAAAAAAATAAAGAAAATCAGAAAAATGGAAAGCTAGTTCCGTACCTTGGCTAGAGTAAGACCGATGGTACCTGTACCACAACAGATATCAAGAACGACACTGTCTTTTTCAAGTTGACACCAATCAGCAACAAGAGAATAAAGTAAGGCCGTGGCTGGGTTGTTGACTGCAAAATGAGAAACATTCAAAATATCAAGAAATTCCACTCAAAAAATATCAGACATGATTCTTCAGTGATTAGCGAGAAAGTTAACGGTGCCAATGTCAAAAAGTTAATGGTAGTTGGTTTCCTAAAAAACAGTTTGTTTATGACAGGTAAATGCTTCCTGGATAAAGAAAAGTAAGAACTTTAACCCTTGTGATAAACAACTCGCCCAAGACTGCTCTTGGTTCTATGATATGAACTTGTTTTTAAAGTGAACTAAATTAAAATCTTCCATCAAAATTTGATATCAATTTATCTCCCAGACAAAGTTATTTTATTACACTCTTCATTAATTAAAAAATTAATTGAAACAAAGGCAGTGTATTTCAGCAGAAACAAGGTAATGGAACAGGATAATGGGGGTAATTAAAGAGATAATTAAGGTAATGGAACAGGATAAAGAAGTCAAAACACACAAATGAAGACTAACTTTGCAGATAATTTTCTTCATGGAGGTATAAGGAAAACACAACATAGTTTTAATAAACATACTTTTAGCCTCAAGAAAAAAGTAGGTACGTTTATTTTTTTTTTAATCTGTGGCTAGAAAAATGAGACTTGCCTGACTAGTTTTAGCAATTTTAATGTCCCATCAGAGTTTGGTTACTCATTTTCCTGACTACAGAGAGAAAACGAAAGCTTACAAAGGATTCACTGGATGGTCAAGAAGTTTGTCTAAGATTCTGATCTTTACTGGTAACCCCAGTGTCCAATCTCCAACCAGATTTTACATCAAGTTAAAAGACAAAAACCCCTGTGACATCTTTAACGATAACAGCATTTTAACCTCACTGGCACAGAGAGAAATTATGATGGTGCCACAAGTGCCAATGTTGACAAGTGCTGAATAACAATGGTATTAACTGAACTAATTTTTCTAGATCAACTCACAGGTTAAGTACAACTACATATACTTTCAACAAACAACTGAGATGATGATGTTGGTGGTGATGATGATGATGAACATATTTTTATATAAATTAATGACTTACTTTGAAAAAATGCATCAGGAGAAATTTGAAAACTCAGACCCAATAAATTTTCAGTAATCCACTGAAATATAAAAAATAACCAAACAAAATAATGACCATATAAATGATTTAAAGGTAAATGGAAGAATATTGCAAAATAAGAATAATTAGTAATCTACACTAAAGGGGAGTAGACTGGTAAAATCGGTAGAGTGACAGAAAAAAAAACCTTGTGGTAGTTCTTCTGGGTCTTTATATTCTCAGTTCAAATCCAGCTGAGGTTGATAAAATAATGTACCAGTTATGTCCTGGTACATTATGTCATCATCATCATTGTTTTCATGTCTTTTTCTAGGCTTGCAGAGGTCAAATGGAATTTGTTGGAAGAAGATTTTCCTTGGCTGGATGCCCTTCCTGTCACCAACCTTAGTTTCCAAGTGAGTAAATATCTCATGGAAGATTGGAAACAAACAGCACTGCTTATATGAAGGTGACATTCATTTACAAATATCACACAAAGTCAAGATGAAGAGGCAAAACACACGGCAGCAAGCAGGTAGTGGCATTCTTGTGGAAATTTACATTCTGAGTTCAAATCCTGCCTCAGTCAACTCTGTCTTTCATCCCTTCATGGTTGATAAACTTTCAGTCAAGTCCTGGGATCGATGTAATAGACTTATTCCTTGCCACCTTCATAACTGTTAGCCTTGACTTCTGCAACGGACCAGTGTCCGCTTGGTGAGAAACATTGTGGTCCCCGGTCATTCATACATCATGGAAACCAGGCAACCAACTATATGAGTCCTAAGTCTCAAGAAGAGCACAAACAACAGGACTCTTTCAGTTCCTATCTATGAAATCCATTCACAAGGCTTCTGGTCAGCCAGAGGCTAGAGAGGAAGATCCTTGCCTAAGGTGCCATGCAATGGGACTGAACCATGAACCATGTGATTGGGAAGCCGTGCCTGTGCCTATATTCGAAAATCATCATCACCACCTTGATAACATACCTGAATCCAAGGATGAATAACAAGGGAAAAACCAGAAGAGGAAAGGGGGGGGGGGGGGGGGACAATAAATTGTTTTATGTTTTTAGGAGAGAAATTCAGTGTTGAGTGAATTGAACTGGTTTCAAATGGGAAATGATGAGATTATGTTTGCCTGAGGGGGTCAAACCCTAGCCAACTCAGTGATAAGGATCCTTGTACCAACGATGGAGATGAGACAGTTGTTCAATCCGTTAGAAATAACAGCCAAATTACACCATACTATCATAAAAACAAAAGGATACGTTGGACAATGTAGTCCTAATATTGAAAAAGGACAGTGGCCATGGTTGTACTGTCTTCGATCACAAGACTGCTCAGTCTTTCTGATTTAGACCCAAGGCTAGCAATTTCGAGGAAAGGGGGTCAGTAGCTGATACCATTGATCCCTAGTATTTGACTGGTACTTTAATTTATCGACCCTCAAAGGATGAAAAGTGAAGTTAACCACAGCAGATTTTGAACTCAGAACATAAAGCACAAGAACAAACCCTGAAAGACATTTTCTCCAATGCCGTCATGATTCTACCAACCACTGCCCTAACCTAGGGTCAATTTACACAATAACAACAACAACAATTACAGAAAAACAAAATCTACTTCCTCTGACCTCATTGCCCATCAAATGTTCATAGTTTGCTGCTTGCCGACAGCTTGATTGTCTGCAAAGAAACGGAAATAGAAATCAATAATGCATCAATAATAGAAATCCTTTCTGTTACAGGCACAAGGCCTGATATTTGAGAGGAGGGCGAAACTTACTTCTTGGTGACGCAATTGAAAAATAATGATGTTACACCACATATTTTTCCTTCACCTTCACTGAAAAATTCTTTCAATGCCTCTTTCTCAGCTTGAATCTCCTCCTGGAAAAAAAAGAGAAAAGGAAACATCCAAGTTAATCAACAGCAACAGAGGTAAGTTTATTAGAGGAACACCATATAAGGAAACAAAGACAGCAGGAGTATGGGGGGGGGTGTCTAAGACAAAGAAAAAATGCGTACGTATATGTGTGTATATTTTAAACGAGCTGAGCCTGTCCCATGTAGACGTGATTTCTCATACCTGTAATTTATGTGGGGCAAATTGACAGGACTGAGTGTTGGCTAGACCGTCTCACAGATGTTCAAATCACACCAGGATCCACTTCATTTCAGGGTCAATAAATAAGATTCCGCATAACGGATCATATTCAACTCATTTCTTTCCAATCAAATTCCAGATACAACAAACACGAGCAAGGCATCTGATGGTGGATCCGACAGAGCAGTGGATAGATTGCTTTGCAATAATCATTCTGGCTCTTGACAATCTGAGATGCCAGCTTTGTCTTTGATTCTTCTAAGGTTAACAAAACACAAGACCAGTCCTGGACTGGAGCCAATCTTTCCCTTTCTAACTTTTTGTCAGTCTATCTCTCTTCTGGAAGAAACTGTCTGTTATCAGGCCCAGGGAAGGATGGCTCCACCAAGTCTACAACTGTTCAAGACACATCATAAATGGCAACGGCACTGCTACAACTCCATCAAGAAGTAGAAAGCTCAAAGCAAGACAGGGCAAGATATGAAGAAAGTAAGGCCTTATATTAAGGCTGGTTCCAAAGAATTTTTTTGGCTTCCTTCCGGCAAATAAGTCTATTCAGTCAGCAGCAACATATCCATTATCATCATTTTAACATCTCCTTTGCCATGCTGGCATGGGTTGGACAGATTCTAAACCCCTGAGCCTCCAATCTTGTAATCAGTCTCATAAAACAACTACAAACTCTTCAAACAAGTTTCAAGAACTCACGTCGGAAAGCTCAACAGAATGAAACTCAATAATAGCCATCACACCCCCTCTGCTGCTGGTCCTCACAGTCAACTGCCTCCAATATCCTTCGTGAGTTTGGGCATCATAAACGGAATATTTACTTTGACGCACATATTCTTGGAAAACCTTAGGAAGAAATTTAAAAAGAAAAAAACAATATTTAAACAAATAATTCAATTCAATGGAAGGAGATGCTATCAAAATAGACATTAATTTCCAGAGAAACATATGCAAGCCTATTGCACAGGTAATAACATGGAAGGTGTTTTTTCAAGAGAAAAATGAACAAACTAAACAAGAATGAAAATTATGGCACATTTAAAACGAGTATAAGATGATGAAGAAAAAGAAAAGTAACAAATTATAAATAATAATGAGGGGAGAGAGAGAGAGAGAGAGAGAGAGAGAAAGAGGAGGCAGCTTACTTTAGCAACTTTTTTCATGGCCTCAGGAAGGATATCACAAAGAGATGGTTCTCCAACTGCACTAGAACCATCTCGGTAACTACCAAGCCGGAATCCAACTATTTTCTCTGGAAAAAAAAATAATAATATATATTACGACAACATATAATGTTAACTCCTCTGTGTGTGTGTGTGTACATAAACACACATTCTTTTTTTCTTTTACTTGTTTCAGTCATTTGACTGTGGCCATGCTGGAGCACCACCTTTAGTCAAGCAAATCAACTCTAGGGATTATACTTTGTAAGCCCAGTACTTATTCTATCGGCCCTTTTGCCGAACCGCTAAGTTATGGGGACATAAATACACTAGCATCGGTTGTCAAATAATGTTGGAGGAACAAACACAGACACACACACATATATATATATATATATATGTGAAATCCATCACATACACCTGTAACAGACTGTCGTCCACAAGAACCTGTTAGCATGAAAGTCATGATTGTTACAAACAACTGCAGTGTCCACCCACCTCATCTGTTTGTCACCTTGAGTTGACAGGCTCAACAGCAAGTACACCAAACAGGAACATCAAATGCTCCACTTTAATAGGTCCATCAAGAGCATAAGGCCAACCAGGACTCAAAATCCGCTGTTGAACCCTTTCAGAATTTACAGAATCATCCCATCACATGTTGAGGAAGTAAAAGCTATTTTTAGAAACAAAATGTTAAGAAAGTCAAAGAAAAAAAAAACCCAAATAGAACTTACCAGATCCTTCGTGGTTTGTACCAATTGTAAACTCTGACTTATTACGATAACCAGTTAGTAATGGCTGTGGATTGAAAAAATACAAGTGAAAGCAAGAAATGCCTGGGAGAGAGAGAAATGGATAGTGAAGAAAAGAATTATGTTGATAAATATATACAAGGGGGTACCTGAGCATTTCACTTAGACAAACTGATGGAAACTAGTAGATACATTACAGAATTGCATATGTATATAATATGTGTATATATAGTTAGAGTCCAATGAACATTACATAAAGAGTGGACAATCTGACCTTTTGGACACAGTCCTTCTTTGTTGAAAAGTTGAGAGGAAAGAAATTAATAAGACACAGCAGAGGTTTCCATCCTCAACTGAATTGCAGCCAGTTTTTTCTGTTTTGTAAAACTCTGCTGTCCTTCATTCATTTCTCTCTCTCTTCAATTTTTTCCCCTGAAGAAGGACTCTGTCCAAAATGTTGCATCTTCCAATCCTCACAGCAAGTTCACTAGATTCCTTTTTTTTTATTGATTTTACTGTATAAGTGTTGCTGACACAGACCAATGCCAACCTCTTAGGAGTCTGAAGAAGAGAAAGAGTCAAAAAATCACTCACGGAAGGCTGAATGGCAAGAATCTCACAAATGTTATCTGAAAAGAGTTGTCTGTAAAATAAGAAAGAAATCAAATAAATGATTCAGAAGATAAAACTGGGAAGCCAGTAATTTGATGAAATTAATTTTGTTAATTACACTGAAAGATGCTGTTGTCTTAAAAGACAATAATTAAATTACTGTGAAAATATTAATTGTAGTAAATCCCTAACAAATCTCTCCCCTTATTCTCCTAAACTCTTATCTACCCACTTACCCAGGCAAACCCCGCTCCACCACTTCAGTTATACTCACCCCCACCCCAATAACTTGAGAGTATGCTTCTTTCAGTTTCCGTCTACAACACAAGGCACTGGTTGGCTCAGGGCCCATAGTACAAAACACTTGCCAAAGTGCCACGAAGTGGGATTGAACTTGAAACCATGTGGTTGCAAAGGGAATTTCTGATCCACACAGCCAAGCCACCACCTAATTAAATGACAAAATGAAACCACAAAAAAATAACTAAAAAGATATTTACTTTTGTTCGTTGATCCATTTCTTGAGATCTGGGCAGTTGTGTAAGAGTTCCTTAGTCCATCGTTTCATAACATTTTTTATATCGTCAAACTTTCGCTGCAATCAAAGAAAAAAAAAGACAACTGGAAAAATTATAGGAACCATCATAAAACAATGTTTCTGAGTGACTTTGTGGTCAGGGTGTTGCATTTGCAATCACTAGATCATGGTTTCAATTCCCACACTGGGCACTGTGGGGTGTTCTTGAACAAAACACTTTAAAGGTAATCTTGTCATTACATTAATTAAGTAGGTTCCACTGGCAATACTAATACCGAATCCCTGTTGAGGGATTCGGTTTACAACCAGAACTCAAAGCTGGTCGTAGAGTAAGGACTACTGCAGTTAGGTGCCGCAGTTGTGTTGGTCATGTATTTAGGAAAGACAGCAGTTTGAATAAACTGCATTTTTTATAGGGTTTGGGTCATTGAGGGCATTCAGAAAACATTGTTTACCTTTAGTTGTTCCTCATACGTTAGGTCATGTAGTGGCATCACAGCTTTTCTGACTCTGAAATGATAATAAAAATAACGAGCCCTACAGATTGGTTTTTATGGAATAACCTTGCAAGTTTAATTTCTATGCAACGAGTCAGGACCTTCTTTTCAACGCCAACCATTTCACAGAGTGGACCAGCTTCTCACTATGTGGTACCAGTATGAGTGAGGCTACCAAGACAAGATCCCATAACTGAAGGGAGGGAGTTTTGAAGGAGGAGGCTTCACACCAAGTGATGAGTGGTTAGAGTATAAGAGGACAAGAACAGGTTGTATTGCTGTAGAGGAGATACATAGCTACCCCAGTTGGAAGAAGAGGAGGATACATCGGGGTATATACCCTCAACATAGAGCCAAGTTTACACTTACATAAACCACCACAAACCTCATCATCTTAACATCTACTTGCATTGAGTCAGATGGAATGCATTAAAATCGATTTTCTTTGGCTGGAAGCCCTTCCTAGCACCAAACAAGGGAATATTTTCCTCAGTGTTCCAGGAAGACTGGCAACAAATGACACCCATTTTACTACAATCATGCAATGTCAAAGCAAGGAGACACAAACACACACACACACTCAGACAATAAGCTTCTTTCACTTTCCATCTACCAAATCCACTCACAAGGCACTGGTTGGCCTGAGGCTATAATAGAAGACCGAATGTGATATCAAGTGCTTGGGAGGCAGACTTAACCACACAACCATGCTTGCATTTTCATATATACATATATATATGTATGTGTGAAAACTTGTTAATTTGTGGGCAGAAGGTCTTAGAATTGCATTTTCAGGTGATTTAAAAGATGACATTTGTAACTTACCTTTCGTCGAGGGTCAGTCCATCATTAGTGTCCACCAAGTCTTCCGATTCCTTAAACTTCTTAGCACTAGGTTCATCATTGGTTAATCCTGTAAAACCAACAGGGATAAGTTGAATCAAACTGAACGAAAGAGAAACACTTTCATAGCAGTTGGTTCTCATCTTTTCAAACAAAGCTTATTTATTTGCACTGCCTCAAATTAGTCAATGATGTGATTGTGTATTTTTTGAATGACATTGTAAGGTAGGTGTGAGAGGCTGGATCTGACCAACCTGGACATAAAACAAGTACAATATTTGGGCCAGATATGGCCGGTTTCAATGGTAAAGAGTTAATGTCCATTAAAAAGTTCTCTCTATATTTCTGGATTAATAAGCCTTTACCACAAACTCATGCAATAACTTGAGGCAAGCAAGAGCAACGGCATAACACACGAGTTCAATTCCTAACCAAGTGACAAGTAATACGTTGATGATAACAATGAAAAATATAAGCAACTAAATTGGGAAACATTTGAACTTACCAAAAGATTTTCGCTTTAAAACCAAAGGATCAGCAGTTGGATGGGATTTCTGAAAAAGAATTTAAAAAATGGTAATAGATAAGGCTTTAAAGATTAAAGATTTCCAATGGCCAAATGTCTCTCGTTCTCAAAACAAGTAAAAGCAAATCTGATGCAATAAAGTGAACCAACCTTAGCAGTGACGTCATGTCCTTTCCATTGGAATCGATTCAAGATTTTCAAAGCCTTCTCACGTGCTTCTTCATCCCTATCAACACAGACAAAAAAAAAAAAAACAACAAAATTATGAACTGCATCATATTCATAAATGGAATTGTCCATTTTAACCTTGTCTCATTCTTATTTCTGAACCTTCCCAATAAGCTTCCTTGTTTTACCTTAGCACTGGCTACGTCCACTTGCAATTCACAAGACATTATTATTTTTATTTATATCAACACATTTGTCTTTCTTGTCAACCTGTTTTTGCCAGGCCATTTTTGCAGTTCATTACTTGGCATAAATCAACACTACACACTGACCAGAGCACATCTAGCCCTAACCCTTTTCTCAACTTCAACAGATTTTCTCTTCTCATTCCAAGTCACATCATACTCCCACAATTTTCCCCCTTTCCATGGACAGAGAGAAAGCTATTCTGGCCAATAACAATTCCATGCATTTTAGTTCATACTTTATATATTTATACACTTTAACTACAACTACTTCTAACAATTACATCAACTGTACTGGCCTCTTCCTTCATCCTTTAACTTCTCATCTCCTAAAACTACCTTCCTCAAGCACCCACTCAACTGAAGGGGATCTTATTAATGTGCAAATGAGAAATGGAGGTGAAAAACATCTTTACCTGAACGTGACGAAAGCAAAACCTTTGTGTGGGAAACCTTTCACTTTGATTGGGTTCAGGTCAAGGTTGACCAGCTTCCTTTTCAGTTCCTGGGGAGAAAAAAAAAAAAGAAAGAAAATATAAACAATACAGATAAATAGAAATTGAAAATGTTCATTGTTTAAAGGACCTGACATGCACACACACACACACACACACACACATACACACCACCATCACTTTCCAAGCTTGTATAGGATGAGGTGGAATTTGCTGAGGTAGATTTTCAATGACCAGATGCTCTTCCTGTCTGGATATGTTTTCAAGGAAGAGTAGAAATAAATAACATTGCTCTTGTGAAACTCATTTACGTTTATTATTTAATCAAAGCAAGGACACGGACACACACATGCCTGGCTTCTCTGATGAAGATATTGTGACTTTGCTGTGTGGAACTACCAAAATTTGTATTTGTTAACATGTTGCCTTTGTTTATATATATATATATATATACCTACAATACTAACTTAATATTAAACTTCCTTGCATAATGTACATGGTTATATCAACCAGTCATCAATTATCCAAAACAGCTGTAAAGATAGGACTTGTATGCACCTCTTCCTATAAATACATTCCTCACTGCTTTTCTACTTGTATACACACTGTATGTATGTATGTATGTATGTATGTATATATCTATCTAGCCGCCGCCACCACCATCCAAAGTCCATGCTGGCAAACATTGAATGATGTGACTGGATCTGATGAGTCCAAGAACTGCTTCATGGTCCAGTGTCTGCTTTGGCAAGATTTCTGCAGCTGGATGCTCTTCCTAATGTCAACCACTTTACAGGGGGCACCGGGTGCTTTTCTCATACCACCAGCATTATGTATGTATGCATGTAGAACATGGGCTTCATATACGATGGGATTCCTTCAATCCCCATGTACCAATTCCATTCATAAGCTTTGGCAGGCCCAAGGCTATAATAGGAGAGACTTGTCTCAGATGCCACACGGCGGCATTGAACCTAAAACCATGCAGCTGGGAAACAAGCTTCTTCACCACACAGCCACCCTATTCCTATCCTCGCCTGCACATGTTTAAGCAGAGATAATTACACGTAACCTAAAAAAACCTCATCAAATAAGTGTATGTAATTAAATATAGACAATTGTATGTAGGTCTACGAACACCAAATAAGGACAAGTAATCAGATGTAGAGATAATTGCTTGTAGACTAAAAAAAGCAGTTTGCTAACAGTAGAGAGAAACGGTAAAGAAAATGGATTGGATTAACGAGATCAAATTATTATTGCCAGTAACGACTAGATTTTAGACCACACAAATATAGACTCATAAGAAGATGACAAGAGATACTTTGTTATGGAAACATGCCTGGTCTATGGAAGGGGAAAATGGCTACATTGATGATGATGATGATGAAAATGGTGGTGGTGGCGGCAGTGGTGACTGATTGCATACAAAGCAGTTGCATGTTTTAATTAAGACCAGCAAAAATCTTAGTAGAAGATGAAGGAAAACCTGACTTACAGAGAAACCAAACCTTGGTAAATTTTGTATTTCTATCTTGAAAATCTCAGAAGTGAACTCATCTCTTTTGATGTAGGAATATTCATCCTGAATCACAGAAATCTTCTTAGAATTTACATCTTGATCACATTTGGAACTTTCTGTAGGTTTTGACTCTTCATTTGTCATTGTCACATCAGGAGATTTTGTACATTCTGCAAGCGTGGACTCTTGATTGTCTGCTAATTTTTCTTCACATGCTACCAATTCGTTACCATTTTTGATATGTTCCACACCAGTTTCAGTCGTTAAAGAACTGTCGTGGTTATTTTCCACTGAACTTCCAACACTACCAACGGCATCGTTACTGGCTTCTTTTTCTGCACTAACTTCCATCATGGCATCAATATTCAGATCACAGCCTGACTTTTTGGTCTCTTTTTAGTAATTTTGTTTTTGATTCTAGAAAGAAAAAAAAAAAAAAACTAAAAGTAAACAAAATAACAAAACATTGATAGAAGAACATAAAAGTTAGGTGCAAGCATGGCTATGTGGTTAAGAAGTTTGCCTTCCAACCACATAGTTCAGGGTTCAGTCCCATCATGTGGCATCTTAGGTAAGTATTTTCCACTATAATAACCAAAGGCCGACCAATGTCAGATGGAAACTGAGGAAGCCCACAGCATCTCGTATATATGTGTGGGGGTTGTTGTTTGTCTATGCCCCCCCCCACTCCTTGATAACTGAAGAGGGTTTCTTTACAGCCTCAAAATCTAATGGCTTTGGGCAAAGAGATCAACAGAAGAACAACTTCCGGGTCATCTCTACTAAATGTCACCACTCTGTTCTATTCGTATGTCAAGTGAAGACGGTGCCACCTTTATCCTTTCTAGACAGCACCGTGCATTCCTTACTCTTTCCCTCCCTTCTACGCTATCAACTAGCAACCAGTGAGCAAACTTGTCACTGCCACGTCAATTACTGTATTTTCTGGTGTATAAGCCACTAGTTGCTTTGTTTTACCTTCATGTTTTGATAATGTTATTTTTAATCTAATAAAGACTTTTATATTAACAAAATGTGTTTGTTGTTTGATTACAGTAAGATAAAATCATGACAATAACAATACTTCTCATAGTTGTAAAATAAGGCATTTTGAAACTAAATACATTCGTCAACAACAAAAAGGCTGGCTGCAGACTCGTAGCTCTAAAAGTCTTTTAAACACTGGTGCGCTTTGTATGTGGATAAAACATTGAAGTTGGGCAAACAAATGAATATATGTGTAAATATTATATTTTTCCCTTCCTGGTGTTGATTCTTCGATGTTTATTGGTTGCTCTGATGCGAGAACAAAGAAAAAGCGTGTAATATGCAACACAGGCAGTAAACAAAAGATAAAATGGAACAGAATGGTGACTGGTGACATTTAGTGGGGATGACCCAGAAGTTGTTCTTTCTCGATTACGATCGCAAACAGCAGTTGCTTTCTTCAACTGAATACACGGTGATTGGTCAAAATTACTCAAATACAACTTTAACACGAAATAACTTCTAAAATACGAAATTTTGTCAAAAATGTTCAAAGTAGACCGTGTTCTGCATAAGACATTCCACCAGTATACGAAGTTTCAAACTGTTTAGTTAAAAAAAATTGAGAAATCTGTGAGCCAAACTGAACAGATCCCAATGCATTTCCCCCAAACCTTTCCCAATAACTTAACTGTTTTCCGTGTTTCCTTAAATGAAATATTCTCTCCATTTCTGTGATTGCATTTTGTTCTCCGACCGAAGCCCATCGCTCCCCGTTTCCCGATGGTCTCTTGTTTAGCTCCGAGTCAGCCTCATTCGAGCAGACTTACTTTGATCAAAAGCTTTTCCAACGGGAATCGACCCAACTTTTCCCTAACCACAAAATACTTAAGATGCCACACTATCCAATGTTTCATTTCTCTATGACGGTAACGGGAGATTCGGCTATTACTGCCATGGGTTGAAGGACCGATCTAACTACAGATTGATGCCCATTCGAATTTGTTTCCGTATAACTTTCTGACATATTTTAAAATTAAATTTTAAAGAGGGTAATGTTGGTAACTTTAAAAACCCGTCAGAGATTTTCAGTTTTGGATCATTGTTTTCCTCCCCTCACGATTTTCCTTCCTCATAACGCTCTTTAAAACGCACACTTTTTAAATGACATTCTACAAAAATACGTTTTCAAAAGCGTACATTACGTAATATTGATGATTTAGACATAGGTCTGAAGAGCAAAAAAAAAAAAAAAAAGAGAAAAGTGCTAAAATTACGAAAGTTAATGGTAACGAAATCGGGACAAGGAAAAAAAAACCGATCCAAAACTTCTTCAAAAAAGCTTTCATCGTCTAAATTTTATCAGCATAAATGTGATTTAAATCCGCGAAAATACATCTCTGAAAAATGTCATTTAAAAAATATGCACTATATAGAAAGTTGTGAGGAAACAAAGTCGAAGTGGGGCACCAAAATGTAGATAAGCCCGATACTCCGCGTCATTTCTTTATAGCCTCAAGGCCTATAGATTAATGATATACATTACTATCAAAATCGACAACGAAAAAAATAATAAATAAATGTCAATAACTACCGTATATAATAAATAATTGATTCAGGGAAATAATATATTTAGTGTGATTCTAGTTCCTCGTGTTCCCTACCACATGGCCATGATATCAACCATAATATAATGAATTTATAAAACCGATGACGAGGCAAAACAAATATTTCAACTCTGGAGATTTTATCCTATAATAACAAAATAAATATTTAAAATCAATTTGCTAGGGTGATGTGTTTAGTTGATATAAAAGAATTCGGATCTCAGCAAATAAATATTTTCGAATAAGGGCGAGTGCAGCAAAGTGGAAAATAGATTTGAAAGAAATACCAAGCAAATCGCAGATATCCCCTCAAATTATTTCCCCGATCCTCTTAAATAAAGAACACATTCAACAATGTTGTCTCTTATCTATCTATATACATATTATAAGACAAGATGGTCACAACTGAAATGGTTTCGATCATAGATCTAATCGAACAGAAGCTAAACACCGAAGCGATTTCCAGCTTCGTGTTTAATAAACACCATACGTACACAGAAAACATATGTAAACGGGTATCCTCGCTTCTACGGTCCTAAGTTCATGTTGGTCTTTTACTAGGGTCCAATAGATAAGCATCTCTGGGGAAGGGGGACACTTATGTAGGTATATCCTCTATATATATACTATTATTATTTGGGTGGTGGTAAAGAACACGTACACCACCCGTTTTCAGCTGAACAAAAATGCTGACCCTAAACACCGGGTGGACGTATTCGCCACATGTACTAATTTGTGCCGGCAAGTTTATTAAGGGCAAGAAGTTAAGTCGACCCAAAATAAGGAATTTGAACATAGAACAAGAAATACATTAAAATGAGGAATTAATCATTTAAAAAATTAATGAAAATAAAAATACAAACAAAATAATCATCGAAATTGGCAAAAAAAGCGAAGTCCCTGTCCCTGTGTAACTCAACCAACGAGAAATACATAAATACGTAACATTTATAAGACTGTATATAATAAGGGCAAATTGAATTTAAAAGCATAAAAAGGAAGCGCAGAAAAAAGAGAAAAATTTGAATTTAAAACCGTAAAAGAAATGAAACAACAAAATATAAACTGCAAAACGCCTCATTAGTAAATGTGATTAAATCTGGGGGAATAAACGATACTTGAATCATGATTAAATATAAAGATATCGCTTTTAAAATGTATTTAATTCAGAGTTTTATGAAAAAAAGTTCATTTTTGGATGAATTAATGTTTTTTTTTTTATCAAGATTTCTCTTTTATAAAATGTTTTGGCGTTTAAAAAGTTGTTTCAGGAGAATATAAAAAGGAAAAAAAAAGTTGTTTTGCTGAGCTTCCATAGAAAATAGAGCAATAACAATAAACATTTATCTTGTATCTCGTAAATTATTAAATATGAAAAGAGAAAAAGAAATAAATGCTGAGTTATTTAGGGAAGACTTTCAACTTTTTACCTTTCGACGTTTCAAGCGTTAAAATATTGTTGTTGTTGGTCAACAAGGTGACACGCATACAGAGCTACAACTTTTAGTTTATTACAACAGTATTCGCTGTCTTTTTGAATAACTACAAGATATTACAGTTTAAAACGAGAAACATTTTTTCAACACTATATTTAGATCTGTAAAAATCAAAATTCAATATATTGTATAGGAAAAAATGCAAAACCAAAATAATGGCACTTTCTCCGAAACTACAAAACGACTCGTTAGTTCCCCTGTTTTTGAAACCAGCGGGAATCTTTGTCTAGAGGAGATTGTCTTTTATAATCTTTAACCATCTGCATCGAAAATGGCTGATGACAAGGTAAATTTTCAGTTTGATGTATTTTACAAATATCCGTCTTGTTTTAGAAATATTCTTGATGTATTCTTGCTTGTTGCTCTACACAAATACTATGTTTTAAACTTTTATATAAAGAATAACGTGGTTGGGGTTTAGAGTTTTAAGTTATCTCCAATTGTTAATAATTCTACAAGAAATATCCTATCGTTATGTCCGTTCTCCTTTAAACTAGTTTCGTAATTTAATATAGCTTACAGATTATCAAGTTATTGTTTTATTTTCAACATCAGACTCTGAGAAACCCACCCCGTTCGTGAAGCCTTTCTCCTCAGATGAATGGATGAAGAAGCTTTACCATAATTTCAAACTTTGCTCTTGTAAAAACGAGTTTCAACCGATTTCTATTCCAGTTTAATTCCTCCACAGCTCATCAAGTGTTACTGATGTGTCTCTATATTAAAAATAAAATGTCTAATTATTCTTAGAACACATTTTACTGGTGGACGTATTTCTTCACACTCCAAGAGTCTTATGTCTTTTGCTGAATCCTGAGAGGCACCTAATTTCTGTTGTCTAATGTAAATACTTTCATTCACAGACACAACTGCTCTACCATCTTCTATTACACACACACACACAAATACACGATCAGTGAATATGATGTTGCTGTTTAACCATCGTCTTCATAATTATTATTGTCACTTTTTTGTAAAATTAAAACTGAAATTCTTTCATTCTTTGAAAGTTTCTTGGATTCATTTAGCTTTGGCTTCGATTTACAATCTTCCTCTAAAGATTAAGTTATTTTGAAGGAAACTTGAAGCATTCTTGGAGTTACCATTTATATGAAAACCTATTCATTCATTTATCTTTATTTGCATTCACAACAAAACATTTTGCGTTGATGTTTTGTTTTCTCGTTTCACAAATTATTTGCTCTAAATTTATCAACTTCCAGACGTTTTATTAACTCTCTTCGGCTTTTCTTCCCCTGAAAAGCTTATCCACCATTTACTGCAATCGAACTTTTCCTTCCCCCAGTCTTCTTTGCTATTATTCCCCACCAGTGGTTTTTGTGGTGGTTGGGGAGGGGGGGCAGGGTTGCTCCCCCCCCCATACACACCTCTCGCCACTTCTGGCATGGTTTCCATATTGGTAACTCATTGGTTTACTATTTAAAAACTCACGCACACAAAATTCTCACCCCCTCTCTTCTTCGTCTTTCCTTCAAACATGCCTCCGTGTTTTTCTATCGCAATCGAGATCAACGATTGTAATAATAAATAAATCCTCTAAACTATATTTTTAATCATTTAAGACTTCCACAAAGATAAAAGACATTACTTCGCAGGGATGTTCCGCAAGTGTACCCTAAATACCGGGAATGGAAGTGTTTATTATTTGGCAATTTTACAAAGAATCCAAGGCAACAAGCCTCTCGTGCCCATTAATTTTCTTTTATTCTTTGGTTATTATGGACGTGAGATTGCAACAGAAGATACTGAAATGTTTTGTGGATTTTATTTGTTCGTTGTCTGGAACAGCAGGCAATATTTTATATTTTTGTATTTTGTTTTCATTGGCAAAATATAAACATGAATGCCAGCAATTACGATCAAATTATATTAGTATGTTCGCCAGGCTCTGTAATAGAAGCCGTGCCCATAACCTCTTGTGTGTTCCTATGCTGGAAGACAAGGATAAATGGATGAAGTTAAATGAATTTCTGCTCTAAAACCGAATGAGTAAATCAGAAGGAAGCCATTGTTGTTTTTATTATTTGAAGTTAATGCCTGATGTGTATTGGTTGTTTGATTTCAGGTGAAAACCATCGAGAATAATGCTGAAGATGTTGTTGAAAGTCCAGAGATACATTTTGAGCCAATAGTGCAGCTTGCCCCAATTGATGTGAAAACTATGGAGGAAAATGAGGAAGAACTTGTGAGACTGTAAGTTGAATCCCTTTTTTTAAAAAATATATATGATGGTGCCTGTAGCTGTGTGTGCTCATATTTCCTTGTACAGATGCATCAGTGATTTTTCTTTTAACTGGTTGTTGTTTCTTTCAGTCGAGCAAAATTGTTCCGTTATGTGAATTCTGATTCACCTGAATGGAAAGAACGAGGTACTGGTGATGTGAAGTTACTCCGCAATAAGGACTGTGATCAAATCCGATTGGTAATGCGTAGAGACAAGACATTCAAGATTTGTGCCAACCATTACAGTAAGTGATCATCAACCTCGCAGCCTGCCTTACACTTCTTTTAACATCTTTGGGTTGTTTTCAGTCTCGTTTCAAATCTTCTTGTCATCAGCTTAATCTTTTATCTCAGTTTCTCTTACCATTTGATTAATTTTTTTTATCAGACATCAAATATATTCTTCACTTCTTTCTGTCTGTCTATCCATCTCTCTCTTTCTCTCTTCTGCAGTAACTAAAAACATGGAGTTGAAACCAAGCAGTGGCAGTGATCGTGCCTGGGTCTGGAGCACACTGGCTGACTTTGCTGATGAAAAAACCAAACCTGAGCTGTTGGCAATTAAATTTGCTAATTCTGAAAGTATGTTTTTATAGTTATCATCAGTAGTTAACACCGTTCATTTTCTCCATCTGCACATTAAAAAAATATTTTTGATTTGGCCCCATCAAATCAGTCTGTCAAAAAACAATGGGAATTTTGTGCTTACTCTTTGCTTCTGGGATTCTCTCTCTCTCTCTCATTGTGTGGTTTCTTGTTCACATTCCTCTAATCCTTAAGAAACCCTTACAGCCATTGAGATTTTTTTTTTCTGAGTGTAGTTGATCTAGGACTACATCATTCAATGTGTTTGTGTGTCTTTTTAAGACAGTAGACTGGAATTGAGCTATTTGACTATTATTACTAGCATATTGATTGGCTGTATGGAGGAGGCTACCTTGTTAATTCCTAAGGTAGTTAACTGGCAGAAACAGTAGGACATTATTGGATTAAGGGTTTTGTTGAATTTAAATTTATTGCTCTGCATTCAGATCCTCCCCAAGTTGACTTAGTTTTTCATTGTTCCAGGGATGTTCTTGTAACATGTCCCTCAATCTTATTTCATCTCCTCACGTCAGGCTAAAGAGAAAACTAATCACCATGGCTGGTGTTGCAAGACTCCTTTAGAAAGATGATGCATTTCTTTTTATTCCCATCTACCAAATTCATATACAAGGATTTGATCAACCCCAATTCATAAAATAAGACCAGCAGTTGATTAACCCATTATCATATTTCTGTTGGAACACGCTACCTTTTTTTCTTTTCCAGTTAATTATGAAGAATTTAATCAAATATTTTTGTCATTATTAAACTGGTGTTTGGAGCATAAATGAACATGAAATTTTAATGCAAGGTTTTAAGAAGTTTGTATCCTACAAACCAAGGGTCGTTTCAGGTGGATTGGTATCAAGAGGATCAAATGGATTAAACCACTTTGTAAACTGTGACTGGTTTGAGTGCAAAACAATGATTTTTTTTTTCTTTTCTTTTTTTTAAAGATGCACAGTTATTTAAAGAGAAATTTGAGGAAGCGAAAAAAATAGTTCTCAGAAATTGTCCAGAGTCTTCCAGTAAGTATTTTACTTGGACTTGAAATTGGTGCCTCTGTGATAGATATGTATCTGTTTATTAAAAAAATGTTTTCCCTTGAATTTCTTGAGCTGGTAGAAAGCTAAACCTATTTTCATAAAACAGGTTTAACTTTCTATCAGCTAAATTGTAGACCCAATTCCATTCGGAATTTTAGTTGAAAAACGAAACCATTGAGCCATCGACATGTGTTGCAATTACTTTTTTTTTTTTTTTTTTTTCTTGTGCTTGTAATTTTTTTAAACTTATGATAATTATAATCTAAATAATTCAGGTGAATCTGAAGAAGAACTTGCAGACAAGATTGATAAAATGAAAGTGTCATCCTCAGAAAGTGCCAAGAAAGAAGAGAAAAATGAAACGAGTTCCCCAGAGAAAGAAACGGAAAAGTCGTCCTGTACAAATGATGACAGTACAACTTCTGTCAGTGAAAACAAAGAGACTTAGCTATGCCAACCTCCCTCCCATCCCCCACCCCCTTTTCTTCCTTATACTACATTCTTTTTATCATGTTCCCTTTTTGCCCCTTCCAGTATGCTTGCATTCATCTTCTCAATGTCGCCAGGATCAGCCAGGCTTCGTTGATTTATTTTCTTAATAATATAACTTCATATATAATAATAATAATAATATAAACAATTATCATGCTCTTTGGCTTTCATTTTCTCTCTCTCTCTCTCTCTTTTATTATTCATTTCTATTTCTAACTCTGTGGGACATTGTCCATGGCTGGCACATATATTCTTCTCCTGCATCTTGGAGACAGTATTTGAATCAGTGTGGCTTTGTTGCTATGATATAAAAGATTTTTTTTATATCATCAACAAAAGCTGTGTGAACATGGTTAGCTTTCATGTCATTGGCATCATTTAAGAGTTTTCTTCTAAGTTCTCTTCAACCAACAGACCCTGTTGATTCTATTTGGCTCCTGGATGAAATACTGCCAAATCAAGATTCGATTTGTAGCCCACCACTAGACATTTTTTTATATATATATATATATAATTTGTGATTTTTATTGTAAATATACAATTTCTAGCCACTCTGCTTTACTTCTTTTTTCCCCTTCTCTGAATTAATTTAACTTCTTTACAGAGTATTTTTTTTGTAATTCTCTGTTTTTCTCTTAATTCTTGCAATTTTGTAAATGAAGAAAAGACAACTGCATGGTTGGTCATCTCATTTTTTTTTTTTTTTTGGTTCCACCAGCACATTTGCATCTTTCACCATTTTCTTATGTAAAGCTGAGTATATGTTAGACTGTTCCTCCTCCTCCTCTCCCCACCCCCACTGCTGGAGAGTAATAAATGATGGTAAGTAGTCTTCAAGTGAGAATTATTTCCCCTAAACCCATCCCCCGACTCTTCTATCTCTGGCAGCTACTGCTGCCAACTTTGTATGATTGCTAATACAGGAATAGCTGTTTTTTCTTAAAAGGTTTCTATTTATTCCTTAACTTTTTTAAAAATAAATATCACTATAGCAACAAAATGAAATTTGTTTTTTTAATTTTGTTTGGTGGGAGCTTTCATCATTGTCGTTTTAATATCCAATTTTCCATGCTTGCATGAAGTCGATGGAATTCATTGAGGAAGATCTTCCTCCACTGTGGGATGCCCTTGTCATTGACCATCACCTGTTTAGAAGACCAGACCTGGTTTCACAAACTAAACAAACGACTTGGCTTGTATGACGGTGATGGTCGTTTATAACAATGGGACATGGAGACACAACAATCTCCTTTCGTGTTTCCATCTGCATGACCTACTCACCAAAGCATTGGTCTACCTGAGGTTATAATAGAAGACACTTACCCCAGGGTGCCACACAGTAGGATTGAACCCAAAGCCATGTGGCTGGGGAGCAAACTTCTTAACCACACAACCATAGGGTTTGTGATTGAAGTTTGCAAGGATTGGTTAATTGAAGAGGAGGGATGCAAAGTACCACTACACAGAATGGTCTGTTCCAGGTGGTTCAGTGTCTTCCACTGCTTCTGGGCCAGGAGGGAGATTTCTAATTGGAGGAAGTGGGTTCCCTCTCTGGCTTCTTCCTAATAAGTTTCTTAGGAGTTGGACCTTCTGTAATAAGTAACAATGGCAAAACAGATTAATTTCAGCATTTATTCAACACTGACAATATTTTATAAGCTTTTCTAACATTTTCTTCTGAGAGTAGGTGGTGTAGAATGCAAATCTTTTGAACGCTGGTAAATCGTCGAAATTTTCTGAAAGCAGGGTGGTGGAATCTTTTTCCAAAGTGGTTGTGTACCGGGCCAAACACTTTTCCGCAGCCCTAAAAGCAAAAAGTTTAAATCATCACTTTTCTTGTTGATCAGGTAGAAGATGCCTGCACAGTGGAATTGAACCCAAAACTTTGGTTCAGAAGCAAAGGCACAAAGCCCATGACTATGGCCAGGCTGGGGCACTGCCTTGAAGGGTTTTAATTGAACTCAGGACTATTCATTTTATGCCTGGTTCTTACTGTAGCAGTCTCTTTTGCCAAACTACTTGTCCACACTCCAGTTAGTATTGGAGGGAGACAAACGCACGTGTATACATATATATATATATATATGGCAGGCTTCTTTTAGTTTTCATCTACCAAATCCACTCAATGCTTTGATCAGCCCCACACAGGGACTGAACTCAAGGCCACAATAGTTGAGAAGGGAGCTTCTTAATCAGACAGCCACACCTTCACCTCTGAATAATCAATTTAAACAAACTAAAGTATTTTTATGATGTGAGAATATTTTGTTTCAATGCCTGACAGCCTCTTTTACTGGTCTATATTCCTAAAGAGAAGCTGTTTGAAAGAAGTAAATTGTAAATGAGGTGGTGGTAGAAGAAGAAGAAATTGATGTGGCTTACTGAGTGAGTAGCTTTCTCCAGGAAGGACATAAGTTTCGAAGATCTTCTGCAAAAATCAAGAAACAAAAATACATTGTAATAAAATAGTAAAGAACAGCAGAATGAGAGAGTAGTGGAGATGTTTGGGGTAGATAGGGGTGATTGGTGGTGTTAAGAATGAGTTATGAGGTGTCAATAGGAAGTGGCTAAGAGGAAAGAGACATAAAGGTAGCAGAGAATGGGATGATGAAATACAGTCCTACTCAATTGCAGCAGTAATTAGAAGAGGGATGAGATGGTAGTAGAGAAGCAGGCTGGAATTGGAAAATATATTATTTGATTAATAATTGCCAATTGGCAGTTTTTGTTAATAACTTGTGTAATTGACTTCAGGATGTCAGGTAAATAAACGTTCATGTTTTTCTCCGTTATATTAATAATTGTTCTTAATTTAGACACCAGGCAAACAATCTTGAATGGAGAGTCTTAGTTGATAGCATCACCTCCACCCAAGTCCTTGTACATCAAATGGCACTACACCCAGAAAGAATGTAAGGTGATGTGGGACCTTGGCAGGATTTGAACTCAGAATCTGAAGAGGTAAAAGAAATTGTCCAAAAGGCCTTTTGGACAATCCTGCTAATCCATTGCCCTCCTTTTGTTACCATATTTCTGCTGAAATGCCTGGATTTTGCTTAAATTAATTTTGAAAAGAATGAATTCAACAAAATAATTTATCATTATTAAGTTGGTGTTTGGAACATAGTTTAATATGAAATTTTGATCCCATTAAAATGGAATTTGTATCCTAGAACCATAGGCAGGTTGGTATCAGGGGAGTTAATAAGGCAGAGGGACCAGCAATTTTGAGGGGAGGGGATTAGCTGACAGTACTTGACTGCAGCAAGATGAAAAGTAAATTTAACCTTGGTAGGATATGAACCCTGAATGTAAAAACCTGGAAGAAATACTGCAAAGCATTTGGTCAGATTCTCTGAGGGTTCTGTCCGTTCACTGCCCCCTGTTTCAAATTTTAGCACACAGCCAGCAATGTTGGGGGAGGGTTCAGTCAATTAAACTGGTACTTAATTTATCAGCCCTGAAAGGATGAAATGCAAAGTTGACCCCAGGGTATAAAACCAGAAGAACTGCTTTTGAGTATTTAGTTTCATTTGTTAACAATTCCACCATTTTACTGCCTTTGCTTTCAAGTTTTGACACAAGGCCAGCAATGTTAGCGAGGGGGCAAATCGATCATACACAACCCCAGTGCCGAAAGGCAAAGTCAACCTCAGCAGGATTTGAACTCAGAACATAAAGAATTGGAACAAGAACAGCAAAGCGTTTTGTCTGCCAATTCTGCTCTTTCAAGTGGAAATGATTCAGCCTCAACAAATGCAAAAAAACCCAGAGAATTGACTTGGCTCGTCTCCAATTGATGATGTTTGCAGATACAAAGATACCATTCCTACCTCCATGTTGTTGTAAAGTTTATCTCTTAATTAAATAATCAACTTGCAAATAAATAAATAAACTGCAAAAACCATCCAATCTGTGCCAAATTATGGAAGCAGGAACATTTCAAGAAATACTTACTAAAATGAAGCAGTTCTTCATCGTCATCGTAACTGTCATCACATTCGTCTTCGTCTTCATCGTCATCATTATCGTTGTCATTGTTATTTGTTTGATTTACAACATTTGGATCAATCTGGAAACTGTCTTTTGTTTTCAAAGTCACAAACTCTGAATCATTCAGAAATAAAATCTGCAAAATTGAGAGAGAAAAGTACAATCATCATCATCATCATCATTATTATTATTATTTTTGCTTCTGGCCTTGTGCCATTATTATCATTATAAGGTAGAAAAGTAGCAGAAATGCCTGTATACTGGACTAAATTCTTTGAAATATTGAGTTTCATCACTTTGATAAAATCGTAGCAGTTAAAAGTTGTGTCTCACTGTATAATTCAATTGGCAATAATGCCTTGTGCCAAATGGGGAAAATCCTCACCATCACTGCCACCACCACCATCATCATTTTTAAGGTGAATTGCAGAATTATTAAAAGAATTGGATAAACAACTTGCAGTGTTTCTTTTAGCTCTTTATCTTCAGAGTGGAATTATTAAAGGATGGTGAGCTGGCAGAATTAGGAGCGCATCTGATTAACGCCTTACATTATTTGTTCTGGGTTCAAATCTCAATGCCATGCTCAACTTCGTCTTTCATCCTTTTGGAGTGGATGTCAGGTGTCAGTTGAGACTGGTTGATGTAATCAACTTGACTCCCCTCCCCTCAAGATTACTGGACCTTCTGCCAAAGTTAGAACAAATTATTATTATCATTATTTAAGGCAGTGAGCTAAAGGAATCGTTAGAACACCAGACAAAGAAATAAACCCGCATTTCTTCCAGCTCTTTACATTCTGAGTTCAAATTCTGCTGAGGTCCACTTTGTCTTTTATCCTTTTCTGGGTCAATAAAATAAGGTAGCAGTTGAGTACTGAGGGCCATCTAACCAACCTGCCCCCCTCCCCACCAACATTTCAGGCCTTGTGCCTTTAGTAGAAAGGATTATTATTATTATCAAACCATTGAAACCATTGAACTGGCAGAATCATTTGCCAACCAGCATTTCGTCTGTCCTTGCGTTCTGAGTTCAGATTCCACTGCAGTTAACTTTGTCTTCTATCCTTTCAGGGTCAATTAAATAAATACCAGTCATGTACTGGATCAATAAAATCTAGTTGCCTCCCCTCCCCCAAAATTTCCAGCCTTATGCCTACAGTTGAAGAAATTATCATTATTATTATTATTAACAACCAAACAAGAAGCAACATTGATTTTCAGCTCAGTCTTTCCCATTTTTCTCACCATTTTTGTGCATCAGTTTCAAGGGAATTTCATCAACTGCTCGGTAAGAAAACAAACAGCCTGAACAGGGTGTCAGAGAATTCCAAAATGATATTTGAAGGAGAATCAGAAAGAATGTAATGGAGAAAATCAAAGACAAGGAACACGCTAATTCTACAACAGTTCTCAAAGTTGCTACACTTGGAAGCAAAAAATAATATTACGGTAGCAATCGAAACTTGTAGAATATGAGTTATAAAGGAGCAGGTGGGGGCTGTGTGGTTAAGAAGCAGATTTGGCTGCTATTTTAGCATGACAAGTGACTGGATAGAAGATCCCTCGCTGGCTTGAAACTGGTGGTGGATGAGATGATAAATGTTTTGTACATGCATAAAATCATTAAACAATTATAAGGGACATTTACCTGAAGAAATAGGATCAGTTCGTCTTTTGTAAGGAAACCCCGCATGCCGAGTAGAAAGGAATCATCCTCGCTGATGATATTCTTGAAAAGCAAAAAGACAAACATAAAAATTTACTTTTGGTTTATAAGAAGAAAGTTTCATGACAAAACGATTTTAATTTAATCCTTTCAGATTATTCTGTCAAATGTTGTGCTTATTTCATTCATATTGTTTTGATTTAATCATGAATTAATCTCATAGCTTTGGGATTTTGACATGAGGTTTCTTTTTGACATTGTAGGGAAGGTGTAAGAGGCTGAATAATTGGGTTGCCAGCAACCGTCCAACCCATGCCAGCATGAACAACATACATTAAATGATGTGGTCAGTTGAAATGCTAAAGGGTTAAACCGTAGACTAAAACCTTTTGGTTTCTATGTGTGTGTGTGTGTGTATTTGTGCAGATCTGAATAAATATTTGTTGGCAAATGAACAAGTTTACAGGGCTTAGGGGTAGTCAAGGGCATTGTATATGAGAGAACTTGCTTTAGAGAGCAGAGCTTTTCAAAGTGGACAGCAGCATCCTTTGACGGGAAAGTAGGGAGGGTGTAAAACGTTATATGAGTAATGGGAACAAAGAAAGCAGCAGGGGAAGGCAAAACATGTACCCTTTAATTAGCCTAATTTTCAAAAAAAAAACATGTCGAAATGATCCTTGGTGTTGTGGTTATCACAACTATATACTTCATGTGTGATGTTACAACTTTATCCAGCCCCTGTATTGTGTGTATGTATGTGAAGGAATGTGGCTTAATATTTATGGTCTTTGGTTCATAATTGTAAGGTCGTGAAGTCAATTCTCAGAGACACATTGTGTTCTTGAGCAAGACACTTTATTCCACATTGCTCCTGTCCACTCAGCTGGCAAAAATGAGTCGTACCTGTAATTCAAAGGGGCCAGCCTTGTCACATTTTATGTCGCACTGAATCTGCCTAAGAACTATGTTAAGGATATGTGTGTCTGTGGAGTACTCAGCCACTTGCTGGTTAATTTCGTGAGCAGTCTGTTCCGTTGCTCAAGTCAACTGCCAGAAACAAGTTAGTCAGTAAATGATGCAGAACAGAACTTGGATCCAGAACACACACACACAAATAAACAAGCATATATATATATAATACATACACACACACATGTATGCCTATATACAAGCATATATACATACACAGAGCAAACATATGCTGCAAATACTCACAGACATTAACATCATTTGCCATTTCTGTTGTAACAATTCTTCATTGTCTGCATGAACTGGCAATTCAGCTGCACTCTCTTGGAAGATTTTTATTGGGATTTCAACCTAAGAAAGAAAGAAATCAGTAAATAGTAAAATATCTTTTTTGACCTTTTAGTCAGAAGGGAAGTCAGTATCCATGACCTTTTACAAGGTCTCTGCAAGTGGTGGCAGCAGGGAATATTAAGTTTATAAGCCCCAAATTTCACTCTATAATTGCCCATGGACATATAACTACTAACCCATAGATTCTGAGTTCAATTCCAGGCAGGGACTTGGGAAATAAAATCAACAGAAAAAATAACATCAGCAAAAAAGAATACCTTAGCAAAGGGAACAGTGTACCCCATTAGTCAAATAAAGGGTTGTATTCGAAATTCCACCAGGACACCTAGTGGAAGGCTGGAGAGTACATCAACCAAAACGTTGTGGTAACAACAAACAAGATGAGGACAAATATCCGTCCATTGTGATTAATGTACATAATTCCTCATCTCAAAAATATAGAATAGTAAAGACTAACATGTTTCATCTGCAATGAAAGAATACAATCAAGGGGCATTTCACCAAACTGATCTCTCCCCAGTTTATAGAAAATCTCAAATCAGAAAGACTGCAACCCCAGAAAAGAAATAATTTCCAAAGTTAGAAAAAGAATGGCATTCATCTTTGAAACTGTATGAATTGATGGTGTACAATGGATGGTCGGCACTTACTGTGTCATTCACGTTCTTGGGATATGGTTCTGCAAACCCATACATGTGTAGCAGTTGAGAATTGCTTAACATTCCGTACGTGTTATACACTTCTTCTCCCTGTAAGCAAATAAAAAAAATGCTTTACTTCACTGTTTGATGACAACATTTTAACAATCATACATGCAAACATATACACAATATCACACTAAGCATCAGCATCTGTTTTTCCTTGCTGGGTGGGTTGGACAGTTTGACAGGATCTGATGAACCTGTCACACTTCAAAGTCAGCTTTGATATGGTTTCTATGGTTGGATGCCCTTCCTAACGCTAACCACTTCACAAGGTGTTCTGCGTGCCCTTTTTTAGTGTCACTGGCACAAATGAGGTCACAAGTAATTTGCAAGACACAGAAGAGAGAAGAAAGGAAGACGCCCTCTTGGCTGAGTGTGGAGGGTTGGCTTTGTGCCAAGGGTTGAAAGGCTGAAATGGGATAGAGAGGAGCAAGGGCAAGTGTGTTGGGAGGGCTAGAGGGGAGAGAGCTTATCTATTTATATCATAGATTTGCATTAAGCTTATGTAAAACTGAATTCTGGTCTTTGCAATGGTAAATATTGATTTGTTGCTTCTGTCAAAGTGTCAGGATTGATGAGAAAAAAAAATTCCTCAAAAGAATTAACATCTTCTCTAATTAAAAAAAAACAAGAAGAAAGAAAGAAAAATAAATCAATCATCATCATCATCAATTTAACATCCATTTTTCTGTGTTTGCATGAATTGGACAGTGTTTAAAACAGCATAGAAAGCTGACACTGAATGATAATGATGATGATGACAACAGCAGGCTTCTTTCAGTTTCCTACTTACAAGTCCTCTCTCCAAACCTCCATCATTTCATGCAAAAACATTTTACCTTCTGAATATCTTTCACGGTAATCATCTTTAAGCAAGACACTTCGTATGACAACTCAGCATTGTGGTTGGCAACATGGTTAAGGATGTCTGCCACAGGAACCATCATGGGGGGTGCAGTGACTTGGTCCTCATCGGAGCTGTCGAGCATAGGGTTGGTGGGTTCCATGAAGCTATAAGCCATCACAAATGCCACCATCTTGTGATAGAACTTCAAGCTTTGACATTTGGGCCTACATTAACGAATAAATCAAATAAATTAATGAAATGCAGAAGAAACAGGCTCAATGCCTGTGAAGATGTTGGACACGTGTTCAAAACAAACTTGACTCCAAATAAGTTGGGAGAAAGATAAACTGAAATCTGTACATACACCGGAATTCATAAAAAAAGAAAATCCTAATTAAATAACAAAATTTCTTAGCAATTTAACGATTCCAACACCAATCTACTAAGACCACCCTCGGTTCAATGCTACAAACTTTCTGCTTCAAAGTAATTTAAATTAAAACTTTCCACTAAAATTTCATGTTGATTTATGGCCCAAACGTTAGCTTAATAATGACAAATTACTAAATTCAACATTATTTTCAAAATTAATCAGGAAAAAAAGGCAGAGGATTTGTTTATGCATGTGTGTGTGTGGGTTTTTTTTTTGGGGGGGGGGGGGTATGTTTGTACGTGTGTTGTGTACATGTGTAGGTTTGCACTGATCTAAAAAAACGCCCAGTGTTATTGCTTATATTGTTTCTCTATAAATCTCAAAGCTAAGAGTTTTAAGCATAAACAAAGTGGTGCTCCAGTATGGCCACAGTGCAATGACTGAAATTAGTAGAAGAACCAAAAGGATAACCTACGCGAAAACATCCGGGTGTTTCTTCACAAAAGGCAAAATGACATTGTTGAAATCGGAATTGATTGATTCCAAGTCTGACTCCACCAATTTTTTGATGTCTGTTCCTTGTAGTAATTCTGTCCGATTGGTCCTTGAGAAGAGAAATCAATAACAGATTAAGAAATATTGAAAAATGTGCAGAAAAAATATTAAAAGTTTTAAAGAACAACAAAAAAATACATGGATTTCAATAAAATACAAAGAACAACTTGTTTTGGTAAATGCTATTTTCAAAAACTCTGAGAATGTATAAAATTGGTTATTTTACTGAAGTTAAACCAAGGCTAACATGAGTACCGCCTGACTGGCCCTCATGCCAGTGGCATGTAAAAGCACCCACTACACTATCGGAGTGGTTGGCGTTAGGAAGGGCATCAAGCTGTAGAAACATTACCAAATCAGATTGGAGCCTGGTGCAGCCTTCTGGTTCGCCAGTCCTCAGTCAAACCGTCCAACTCATGCCAGCATGGAAAGTGGACGTTAAACGATGATGATGATGATGATGATATTTATTTTTTTATCCCCTGAAATTAACCATTGTAGAGTTGCTATGTTTTTGTCTACTTACTCTGACCAAAAGAGTGGCAGTTCTAAATGCTTGAAGTCAGGAACAAGATTAAAGTAAGGCCTCCACTTTGAGTTCGGGTTGTTATACTCGTGTAAAATGCTGAGTAAGAGTGTGATCCAACCCTTGTCACTTTTGGTATCTGACAAATCAACTGGAGAAGATAAAAACAAAAAAACAGTGAATGAAAGCCACAACACTGCAAAACAACAGTTACAGAGAAAGTCAACATTAGGTCAGGGTAATGTCCGAGAAAGCTTGACCAGGTGAGGATGAGGCAGGGTAGGCTTGCTGATGAGATCAAATCTTACTACTACTACTACTACTGCTACTGTCACAGCATGGGACCCTGAAGATTGCTAAAATGCAAGAAAGTATACTAGTCCCTTAATACTCAATACTTAATATTTCATTTATTCAATAAGACAATCAATACTTCATTTCATTTTACTATTTATACTATATATATTATATATTCTATATCCTACATTAATATTATAAGAATAAAAATGAAACACAAAAAACAGACAGATTTGGAATTCCTTTGAATAATATATATATATATATATATATATATATATATATATATATACTTGTTAACAAATAAAATAAAGAAGTACTCACTACAAACATAAAGTACATTAGTTTTCTTTAGGCTGGTCCAGTGGTTTCTTACTCTGGAAATTCCTAAATAACAGACCACCAGACAAGCCTAAATATACTCTCTCTCTCTCTTGACTTTTTCGAAGTAACAATTCCTTAAACATGAAACTAGTATGAATTGTTTGAAACGTTTGCTTTACCTTCTTTGGTCAATTCACTAATACTGGAAGTTTCTGCAATCAATATATGCGATCTTGGTATTTCAAAGAGACATTCTCCACAAGAGATGTCTTCTGTAGCTATCATACCATATTTGGCAACAGAACCCTCTTCAGATATTTTTACCTGGATACAAAAAAAAAAAAATTTATATATATATATATATATATAAATATTGGTCAGAAAAATAAAAGGTCCCTTTAACAACACAACATTGACAGCAAGTCGATATTGTTCCTCATTCATTTATCTGATGCATCTTCATCTGTATAACTGCAAAACTTCTCCGTTATAATTTTAAAATTCTGTCACTATAATTAATAACGTAATATTTTTACCCCCATTAAATAATTAACTACGTTTAACATAAAAAAAGGAAAGCGTATAGGTTTGTCCCCATCAACTACTGGTGTTTTGACGTCTCGAATAAAATTGCATTTCATTGCCGAAAAGTGCATTAAATAATTTGGATCTATCTTACACATTTGAAAGAGAGAGAGAGAGAGACGTTTGATTTCGTAATAGTGAAGCCAATGGTAATTTTCTGGCCGGTTTGTATGACATAACCAAGAATATACGGTCAAACTAAAGCGTTTGACCAGGTGACGAAATAAAAAATAAAAAATAGTCTAATAGGTGTAAAACAACTTGCTGGGCATGAATATGAAGAAAAAAATGCGCGCTCGCGAACGGGGGGGGGGACTCGGAACATTCACATGGTCAGTCCATGGCCTCTAAACTATAGTGTTTGACCCGGTGACAAATTTTTTAAAAAAATTAGTCTAATGGGTGTAAAACAACTTGCTGGGAACGAATACTACTCGACATTATAAAAATATAACCACTTGAATTCTCTTCTAGAATGTGTTTTTGATTTTCTGACTTATGGATAGCTGACCGATAACATGTGTGATAATGAATAAACATGCTTTCATTTAAAAACATTCAGTGAATGATTAATTCTTGTATTTTAACCGGTTCCTCGATCCATTTCCCGTCTGTTTCCTCACCACACACGGGTTAGAACAAAATAGTAAGCAGTTTTATTTCCGCCCCCTTTCATTGTGTGTATTATATAGAGCAGAGTCGAAAGAGATATTAAAAAATAAAAGCATGTTAAACATTGAAAGGAAATCGATAAACAGGACCGGAGAAAACAAATAACAAACATATATGGCATGGGTGTGTATACATAGAGACAGCCACAGGTAGACAAGTAAATGTGTGTGTTATATTTCGTAGACATACCTTTGGATTAAGATTGAAATTGGATTTACAACACCATTCTGTAAATGCGTTCACAGTTTGGTCTTCTAATAAAGGACGTTTCGAAATGGAACAACCCGCGCTGTTATCACATATCAGCGAACTGCAAACACGTTTTCGGTTGCTCTCCATTTTTTGTGTGTCTCTCGCACAATCCAAGGGAAGACCACTCTAATTGCTTTCCCCACGTGCACTTTCTTTTTAAATTAACCGCCTTGTTATACTTTCTACTATCCCTGTCGTCTCTTTGGGTTGATTACGTTCGCTGATCAAGGTGTCTGTACGCTTGCACTATAATTCAAGCATCGGTCTGTTCTCCCAAGTCATAAAATACTACATTATTTATTGTAGCAATTATGGGTCTACATAGCCTCGACTATGCCACCACGAACGTACTGACAACCTCCATCGAACGGCTTGCCTTCGATTTAACTCGACAAAACCAAAACATTATAATTATATATATTATTCCACTGCGAGGACGCTACTGGAGAAAATCATCGGCCTCATTACTCGAATGAAATGGAAGGCCTTCTTCTACAAGCACCCACGGATTTCGAGCATTTCCGAATTAATTCAAAAAAATTCACGACTCGGATCAAAGACCGAGAAAGCTTCGAATCGGACTTCTTAGACTTGATACCAAAGCTGAGATTTTGAAAGTCCTCTAATCCTTTCTACCGTAAGCTTAGATGGAATATATGTAGACTAAAAGTAATTCTGATAAGACTTTGCTCTTATAGGGATACAAAACGTGGCCTATGAACGGCTACTACAGGATTGTGTTACACAGAATTACTGGAGGACAACCGCTTCCTGCCTATGATGACATTAACAATGAAGCCAAGCAGATTTGGAAATTAAGGATTAGATAGAGAATTTGGTTGAGAGGAATACTTTACCATGTTTACAGATCACAAACTGAATTTTCGCCGCCAACCTCAAGAGCCCGTTTTAGTGATTAATCAGAGCTCGGTTTAGTGAGCAAACATCTACTCTGGAGAATTAACGATGATCTAAAAAGAGCTTCCCACTTCTTTCTATAGCGCAACACCTGTGAACTCATCTCATGGATCAACGAAAACCGCAGTAGGGAAAGAGCATAAGGTTCATCCCAATTCAATATTGTGGACATCCATATCGAAGAACTGTTGTATAAGGCTTGACTTTGCCGAGAACCATGCGGACTATAGTGTCCGGGGCATAAATTATGCCACGAAAATCATGCTTTTAGACACGACATCCACCACAGTTACATGTGATCAATGCAATGGTTCTGCGTGACTAATGAGTTGCAGAGAAAAAGAAAGCAAAAAAAAAAAAAATGGAAAATGGTGGCGTTGTTCCTGTGGATTCACTTGGACTATACGAGTCAATTCCCTTTTTGAGAAGAGCCATTTGACACCAAATGTCTTTGTCCTTTGTCTTGCCATCTCACATAACGGTTGTAAATGAGCATCACCATCGTACAAGCAGTGTTGTTTGTTTCCAGTCTTTCACGAAATGCAATGTCTGGCCATGGAGAAATATTAGCAACACGGAGGGCGTCCAGCCATAGACAATTTGCCTTATTAAAATCCATCTGACCCATATAAGCATGGAAAAGTGGACAGTAAAACAAGGATAAAGTCTACATTTCTACAAAATGGTAATTCCAACAAGATTCAGTGGAGACTGAATACAAACCAACTTCAGACACAGAAATTGCAACACATTTGTCAAAACTGCAAAATGAGATTTTAGTGAAATACTTGTTGCTGCTGATGGGTCAGTTTCTGAAATTGATGCATCAACTGATTCTGGAGGTGCATGTCCAAATTGCACTCATAATTGAATGCAGTCTTGTTTTTAAGAGCAATTCATTATGTCTCCATAGCAGAAAAGATCTCCCACACACTCAGCATCTTCTGCAGTTAAAAGCAAGCATACTCTTATCCGGAGACAGTTAAGCAGTGACACTGAAAACTTCAAGTTAATGCAGCCAGCAGTGCAGCTCACCAATAACTTGAATGTGAAGCTTGCCACAAATAAGATGCAACCAGGCAGCTGGAGATGCCTGAACCATAGGCTCACGTTCAACAAAATGCTAATAGATAGGCCATGGAGGGACACCATTAAATCACACAACTGAAAGACAAGCAGAAAATTCAAAGTGCAAGTCCACATTTGTGCAATGGAAGAGAAGTAGCTTCAAATATGATCCTGGACACAAACATGCTTCTGTAAAGATAATTTTTTTTATTGGCACCATGCTGAAAATCTGTGACAAGTGATTGGTCAAGAAATGGAAACAAGAGGCAACTGCAAAGTGTTGATCCAATGGAAAAGGTTATCTAACTGATGTTGATTCACTAGAGTCCACAAAACAGCTTTTTACTGCCTTACTTGCATGGTCCAGAGGAATTTATTGAAGCTTTGGTCAGCTTGGAACTGTTGTAGAAGTGAAGACACTGGTCAAAGGTGTTGTGCAGCAGACTGAATCCAGTAATACATATGTGTGTGTGTGTAATGTTTCACAGCTTTGCTTGAGAGATATGGTGTTTACTTTCTTTGTTGGACATCAAGATCAATGATTCAAGGCTTTTAAAGACCTGTGGCATAAGAAATCACTTCCTTCAATAAACAGTTTAGAGTTGGCAACTGGAAGAGCATCAGACCCCTGCCTCAATTATGTCCCCTGTCCAGCCCATGCTTAACAGAAGGGACAAACAGTAAAAAATTAAGAAAAATCACTGCATTTTATTTCCATTTGTAAACAGTAACAACTGAAATATTAACGTAATTTAAAAGTTAAGTCGATGTAGAGTTTAGATATCGTTAAAAATTTATAAATTTGGTTAAGTTACATAAAGTGAAATCTCGTTCTGAATTATATAGCCACCCCCACCCTACACACATGCATCTTCAGTCAGGACTCTGAAAGCCAGAAACGAACCAGGTTTCCATAGTTACATAAGTGACTTAGATCACACTAGTCCTTCCTGAATGAGACACTGGTTTGTCACACAGTTAACCCCCCCCCCCCCAGCTGTCAGAGGGTTATCCATTAACAGGTGAGAAGAGATGTTAAATAAAGTGCTTTTAGTCAAGAACCCAATGCATCGTTTGGTCTGGAAATTGAAACCATGGTCTACCGATTATGACCACAACACCTTAATCCCTTGGTTTTCACCTTCATACATTTTCACACACACACACACATTCTTTCTCTGACTATAAGGAATCCGAATATTATTTTAGATGTAAAACATATTATCATAATATATATCATCGTGTATATTACATGGCTTCTGTCCAATCAATGATATAAAAATAAATTTAATATCGAATTATTTCCGTTAATTCAAGGCTTTAATGTCCAGCGACATTAACTGTTTTTGCAAATCCAATCGACTGCAGAGCTTCCCTGATGGCATTGTACACATTTGGATCTTCAATTGTGGGTGGAATCTGGAAAAGGAAAGGGGGGAAAAAAGCAGAAATAAGATAAACTTATGATGATATTCTTGAAATTTTGTAAGGTTTCAGGATCCCAACTTTTAACCATTTTGTTATAATGCCAGCACAGCTGTGTAATAAAGGAGTTAAAAAAGTTTGACCCTTTAAGATTCAGATTATTGTATCAAGTGTAATGCTTATTTATTTGTATTGTTTCAAATTAATTCTACATTATCTCATAGCTTTCGGTGATGTGGTTGTTTATTTTTAGAATGACATTGTGAGGTAGGTGTGAGAGGCTGGATGTGGCCGGTTTGAACATAAAACAGGTGAAATATTTTAGGCTGGATGTGGCTGGTTTAAATGCTAAAGGGTTAAAAGAAAGGTACTTTGGACCCTGAGCTGAGTGGATTTGGTCCGTATATGTCATATATGAATCCTGTCATAAATGTGTGTGGTTTTGTGTCTCTTTGCCTTGACATTGGGTGACAGGTGTAAACGAGTATCTTTCATCTTCAGTCTTCCATGGAAAAAATTGCTCACCCACGAGAACGTTGATGATGATGATGATGAATGGTCATCATAATGCATTTTGAATAAACTTTTGGGACTTGTGAATGTTGACATTATAAGCAGCAGTTTGGGAAAGACAAAAGAACCAAGGTCAACACTAGGACTTGGTCCGTATTTCCATTGTCTAGCAAGTGGTGGATACAAGGTTGGCATTAATGCCACTGAACCAACTTCACTTTCCAGTGCTTCATTGTCATCGTTTCAGTGTCCACTTTTCTTTCCATTCTTGCAGGAGTCAAACAGAATTTGTTGAGACCGATTCTCTACAGCCAGATGACCTTTATGATGGTGCCACCTAGTGGGGTGGGGGTGGGGGTGAGCCCCAAACTGTGTGACTGGGAAGCAAACTTATTCAGCAGAGAGGGAGAAAATATGATTATGCTTAGCAAAAGGAGTTTAGTTTATAATTCTCAACTGGAAAACAAATATCATTTTCAGAGATTCTGGCTGTCTTGTGGGGCCAGTTATGCAGTCTCCATAGCATGACTGAGACAACAGGATCCCAGTCCATCCCAGGATTTCTCATTTAAAGTAAAATGGACAGGAGCAACATGAAACAAAGTGTTTTTTCCTCAAGAACACAACACTCTGCCCAGGCTGGGAATTGAACCCACAATCTTAGAATTGTGAGTGCAATACTCTAACCACTAGAATACGTGCTTCTGCATCTGTTCCTTAGAGATTTTAGTTCTTTTATCTGCAACCGTTGATTCTTACCTTAAATTCCTTTCCAGCTGCCAAAGCTGCGATTGTGTTGCGAGCAGTTTTTCCTGATCTGGTTTTCGGTAATGCTGGCACTATAACCGCTTGTTTAAAATAAGCAACTGGACCGATACTCTCTCGCACAATTTGTATAACGTCTTCTATAATTTCATTTGTATTCTTGGTCAAACCTGAAATTTCAAAACAAACAAAATCTCTCTAATTTAAAATGAATTAATTACTAAACATCGAGGTGTGTGTAGGGTGGGCATACATAAATCAATATCATAGTTTTATATGATTTGTATCAAAATCTTAGCCATAAATGTTCTCGATATAGCATCATCATCATCATCATAACCATCATCTAAAAGCCACTTTTCCATGCTTGCATGGGTCAGGCAGAATTTTTTACACCAGACTCCCTTTCTGTCACAAACATTTATTTCCAAGAAAAGTAATATTTCCTCCACATTGCTTCTATGATGGTCATGCATATTTATAACCATCACATGATGTCAAGACAAGGGTACACACACACACACACACAACAGGCTTCTTTCACTCACCAAATCCACTCACAAAGCAATTTTCTGACAAAAACGAAAAGAAGATGGGAAGGCCATGGCTGGAATACTGACTGATCACCAACCAAAATAACTCTTCTTACCACCACCAAGAGACTAATAACACTTCAATAATGAGTCACAATCTAACAAAGTCAATATTCTCACAGAACCGCCCCCCCCCCACACACACATCAGAGGCTCAACAAAAGCTCAAAATCGAAGTTCACCACTTCTTACCTGATTTCAGGACACACAATCCTAAGGGCACTTGACCTTTCAGGTCATCAGGGACACCAATAACAACCGCATCAGCCACAGCACTATTTTGCATAATTGCCTGCAAATGAAATTCAGATTTAAACTATATTTTACAAAAACTAACTCTTGTAAACGCATTTATGGGTGTGTTTGTATGAGTGTATATTCATGTGTCTACAGGTTTATACACATAAGGGGATATATAAAAATATATATATAAATATATATACATATAAAATATATATTATATATGAAAACATCTAATATATAAACTTCATCTTCTGACATCAAGGTTTATCTGTCTTTTTATCTATATCTATCTATCCATCTATGTCTGTCTATCTATCTACCTCTGTTTGTCTATCTATCTATCTATCAATCTACCTGTCAATCAAGGTAGCTAATACGTATTCGTTTGTCTATCTCATTCTCTGTACACAATTCCAGTTCTACCTACCTACCTAAACACCCACCTACCTACCTACCATCTATTTATCTGTTTATGTCACAAACTAAAGAGTTCCGCTTGAACTATGCATATATCTAGTTCCCCCCCCCCCCAGCCACTCACCCACCCAAAACCCCACCTACCTCCCAATAAAACTTTACTTTCTTCTCACCCCAACCCCTTACCTACCTACAAATCAAACTTTCAATCCAAGTACTTCTTCTTAACCTTCATTGACAGTGAAGAGGTTGTTACCAGGAATGATCAAGTAAAAAAAAACAAAGCTTAAAACCGATGGCGTTCTTACCTCTTCCAAAGCACCTGTTGAGAGTCGATGCCCTGCCACATTGATGACATCATCAGTTCTTGTCAAGACAGAGACGTATCCATCCCCGTCATGCACCCCAGAATCCATTGTGTCATAGTAACCCTGCAATGACAAATATACTGCACCATGTCATTATGCATATGTGTGCGTGTGTGTATGTACATGTATGTAATGCATATATGTGTGTGGATATGACTTTAAACTGCATCTAGTTGTGGGTCCCTGGTTCAGAAGTTCCCAGATTTTGAAGAGTGTGGAACTGTCTCTTAACCATTATTGTTCCCAGGCTCCTTTCAGCTTCTGTCCATCAAATCCCCTTGTAAGGGTTTGGCTAGCCTGATGCCATAGTAGAACCCAAGACCACATGGTTGAGAAGTGAACTTCTTAACCATCCAGCCATGGCACTATCTGTCTCTGGAAGACAATCCAAAATACCAAAACCAGAACAAAATGATTTCAGATCAAGAATTCATGGAAAAAAAGAAACTCACCGGATACTTTGTGAAATAGATCTTCTTATATCCTTCATTGTTTTCCCAAAGAGAAATAAATGCCCCAGGGGGAAGAGGAAGCCTGAAGAATGAAATTGAAGCAATTTATGTCATTGCTGGTTGTATATTTGTGAGTGTATCTGAGTGCAATATGGTTACAGCTTCAAAAGCTGTATCCCATGCCTAATGATAGTAACATGCTTTTGTTCATGTAAGTTCTTTTATCAGAAATAAAATAAAAATAAGCACTCATACATTCAAATAAATACATATCAAAACAACAACAACAAAAAATAAATGGAAAAATTTGGTATATTTTTAATTCTGTTTTAGATGTGTTTCATTACAGGACAGGAGCTACAAAGGTATAGAGGTAGGAAAATCTCTGATCCATAATTCTTCAGATAAAGACTCAAAAATAATAATATTTTTCTTCGTGTATGTCTTTGTGACTTCTCTTCTGTAATGAAACATGTCTGACATGGAATTAAAAACATACCAAATTCTTCCAGTCCGCTATCTTGATATGTAATTCACTAGAAATTTCAATTGCTACAGATATCTTATCCAAGAGAAAACATCCGTCTACAAACATTTGATTACATGCAGAAGTGCTTAAAAAGGACACAGTTTGGGTTATAATCCCTTTTATGCAAACAAATACATATACTAAACTGCACACAGAGTTAAAGCAGGTTTCTGCAACGCACACACACACACACACACACACTGACTATCATTATTATATTATATTGTGTTATATTATATCATATTATATATTATTATATTATAGTTAATATTATTAGCTGTTTCACATCTAAGGTTAACACTTACTTGATAACAATTTGGCCCAGATCACCGATTTTAGTTTCTTGTAAAGATTTTGGGGCCATTATTTTGACTGAAAAATGACAAAAGTTTAACAAAAATTGAGCAATTAATTATAATAAGTAAAATAAAACATTATATTCTGATGACCTTAAAACAGGATCTGTAGAATGCTTCCAGAAGAAAAAACCTAGAATTGAGAGGCCCCAGAGTGAACTTGGTGAAAACTAAAGTTTTATTAATCAAAAAGAAGATGGTGCTGCCATCTGGAAATAGCTGGAGCTTCATATAGCATACATGGTGATAAAAACTGGTGTACAAGAAGTGTACTGAGATTACAGGTATACTGAAGGTAAATAAAAAGCTTGAATGAGGCAGATACACAGAGTAAACTAAATTCTTTTCAATGTATCAATTGCTCCAGAATGACAGTTGACAGTTTCTGTTAATAATTACAGAGAACCAGAAAATTTCTGCTATTGTTATTTATGTCATGAACTTTTGAAATAATTTTTACAAAATTCGAAGAATTGAATGAAATTATCTAATGAGTAATTAAAATATGATTAAGAAATTCACCATTCCAACCAGGAACAGGTTTTCCAGATACCCCAATGGATGGCTCCATATTCATTCCAAGACCATAACAAGAAGCTAATGCTGGCCAAGATGTTTCTGAAAAGAAAAAGAAATATCATTATTGAGAAATTTAGTGGCACCCCAGCAGTGGCACAACCACCACCACTATCATCATCATCATCGCCCTAATGTATATTTTTCTATACTTAGAAGAGTCAGACATGACTACGTTGGGGCAGAGATTTTTATGTTGCCAGATGCCTTTCCTGCTGCCAACCCTCGTTTGTTTCCAGGAAATGCAATAATCTCTGAATCTGTTGAACAATAAACAACTCAGACATAGTTACGTAGAGAAGTAGAGACAAATTGTTTGAAAGCACCTTTTTGCTTACAGAGACCAAGCAACATATCAAGACAGGTCGGGAGTTGGAATGTGCTTCCGTGGTGAAGTGCAAACAAGCAACACTGACTGTGAGAACAGTGGCATTTTTGCTTACGACTAGCAAAGACATGCAGAGGGGAAATATGAAATCATTCACACACATACACACCCTCACTCACTCACTCACCCGCTCACTCACCACATCACATCACATCACACACACACGCATGTGGCTGCGTGCATAAGTTTACTTCCCGACCTCATGGTTCCAGGTTCCATTCCATTGTGCAACACCTTGAGCAAGTGTCTTCTGCTGTAGCCTTGAGATGACCAAAGTCTTGTGAGGGAATTTAAATAGATTTTAGTTTATATTTTTAAAAATTTAATTATTATTCAAGCAACATGGTCTCAATCCAATGAGTGAAACCAGTACAAGATAAAGAGATAGGAGTAGAACCGCACCTGTTTGCCACCAATTGTCCAAAACTGGTTTCTGTACAATACTCTTGGTCCATTGCATTGTTGTTTTATCACAATGCTCCCCAGCCACATACATAGCCTTCAGCCTGTAAGAAGCAAACTATGAAAAGTTATATAAACGAAATAACTTGCATAGAAACACTTAAATTTCAAATGGACATTTGCTTGCTTAAATATTTGAAGAATTTCTACGAAGACTGGATGTAGTTCCATGATACAGATAATCAAAATGTTTTGGATACCTGTGTTTGTTCAGGTATTAAGATTGAAAAAACTGACTTTGTTTGTAAAACATTTTGAACCTGCATTTGCAACCCTTAAGTAAATTCTGTAGCCACACTTATGAGGACAAGTGTTCACTTTTAAGGAAGATATTGCAACAGAGATGTTCAATACAAGAGATTAAATTCATTGCCCATTTACAGTCAAATAGATTTAGTTGTCTTACAACTTTGAATTTATTCTTTTTCTCTTTTCTTTTTTAAAGTTTAGCACCCAGAATGGCAGTCTTTGATATTAATTCCAGCAGTGTTCACAACAGTATTTAAATTTAGATTTTATACCATCCATTGTCAACAAAATAATGGCTATGTGCTTGTTATGTGGGAAAAATTTCAGGACCGATGCCATGAAGCCTGGCAAGATCAAAGACATCTCAAAAGGTTTGACACACAAGAAAATAAATAAAATCCAGACCCATCTCAATCTCAAGAGCATCTGGCCTTAGAAAATTTGCCTCAACAAATTCCATGCATCCTATGTGAGCATGGAAAAGTGGTTGTAAAACAATGATGATGAAGGGTAAAGGATACTGTACGGAAAAACACAAGTATTTCATAAATATGTCAAAGAAACATATTTTTTAGGCAACTTACTTGGAAAATGGGAAATATTTCTCAGCGTGTTTTCCTTTGTTGTCCTACAGGAAGAAAATGAGAATAGATTAGCAAGATTACATTCAGAACAGTTAAAAAGAATATTGCCCCCTCTCCACTTATATTTTACATTGATCACTCTTTTGTGCTACCAAGTTATCTTTTCCTCTCTCACCTGAATTTCTTGTTTATTTGCTCCTATCACTCTACATCTTTCACTCTCTTTAGACACATCTGTCTCTCTCCTCACACACACTTTCAACATACCCATCCACACATCATCTCCCTTGATAACAGTATAATTATTACTATTCTTGTGCTCCCCTTTCTGTACTGCCATTTAATGATGATGATGGTGAAGATGACTTCTCATTATGATAGAATGCATGTGATGCAGAGAGATTCTGCCCAACTTGTTTCGTCATTAAAAGGTGGGTAAGTAAATATATTTTCCTTACCTCTTTTATAATTGCACGCAAAGCTGTTGGTGCAACAAACATGCCAGCCACTTCATAGTCTTTCAGTACTCGGAAATAGGCACTGGCATCAGGAGTGCCAACTGGTTTGCCCTGGAATACACAGTTTTTTTTTTTAGTTGTTGTTTCTTTCTTTAAAATATTGAAATTCAACTTTTGAGCCAAATATGAAAAGATAAATGAATTATTTCCAAATAGAACCTACCTCGAATAAAATAGATGTGTTTGCATTAAGTAAAGGACCATAAGCTATGAAAGAGTGACCAACCACCCAACCAAGATCAGAGGCTGCCCACCAGACCTGTCAAGAGAAATATGGAAGAAAACATTTGAAGCAAACAAGAAATGGTTCATCTCATAAAAATGGGATGACAAATCTTTGTTAATCCTAATATGCACCATTATTAAATATTAATATAATTAATTGCTGTAGATAAGGCACTGAGCTGGCAGAATTGTTAGCATGCTGGGCAAAATGCTGCTAAGCATTTTGTCCACATTTATGTTGCTGAGGTTGATTCTGTCTTTCATCCTTTGGGGGTCAATAAAATAAGTCCCAGTTAAAAATCAACAGAAAATTTGCCAGTTTCAAAAGAATTTGGTTAGCTGCACTGCTTTAGCATTGAACTTAACCCCTTTTCTAAAGACACAGGCATAGCTGTGTGGTCGAGAAGTTCATTTCCCAAACAATAGGGATCAAGGGTCAGCAAATGTTGAGATTTTTAGTTTAAAAAAAAAAAATCAATCGTACTTACCTCCCCTGGTTTGATACCATAAACATTTTGAATGGCCCACTTCAGTGCTACAGCATGGCCGGCATTTGGACGTACAATGGCCTGAAAATATATTGAGAAAGTAAAATGTAATTTAGAATTCCAAAGCGAACAAATACACTCTTTTTTGAAGAATATTTAGGGATAATTCAAAATTTCCCTCATCATCATTTTAGGTAATATCCACTTTTCTATGATGACTGCAGGGGCAGATTTTCTATGGCTAGATGCTCCTCCTGTCACCAACACTCATCTGTTTACAAGCAAGGTAATATTTCCCCATTACTCAGATACGTTTTACATGGAAGACTGGAGACGAATGGTACTGCTTGTATAACAGTGACACTCGTTTACAATTATGCAATGTCATAACAAAGAGTCACAAACACACACACACACTCACATGCATGCAAACGTACATACAGACACAGATACATATGTACATATATAGATATATATATATACATACACATACATAGATATATACATACATATAGACATAGATATATATTTACATATATGTCTAACAAATCCACTCACAGACTTTTGGTCTGCCTGGGGTTATAGAAGAAGACACTCGTCCAAAGTGCCATGCAGTGCAACTGAACCTGAATCCATGGGAGGCATCTCCTCTGTAGGACGATTTCACTGAGGACTGGCGAACCAGGAGGCTGCACCAGGCTCCAATCCGATCTGGCAGAGTTTCTACAGCTGGATGCCCTTCCTAATGCGAACCACTCCGAGAATGTAGTGGGTGCTTTTATGTGCCACCGGCACGAGGGCCAGTCAGACTGTACTGGCAACGGCCACGCTCAAATGGTGTTTTTTACGTGCCACCTGCACAGGAGCCAGTCCAGGGGCACTGGCAGCTTAGTGCTGTCAGGTGTTTTTAGTAAAACTGTTTATGTTTCAGTCTGTTGTACTTTGTATTTATTTGATAGTTTTGTGTTCATTGGTTTTTGCAAATATGAAATGTTTCCAAATAAAATAATCTCTACCTTAGGTAATCCAGTGGTTCCAGATGTATGTAGAATGTACAGGGGATCCATTGCTGGCACTGGTACACAATCTGTTGGTGAGGCAGAAGAAAGTTCTTCCATGTAACATACATCAAGGCCTTTCTTAAACTTTGCTTTTTCTGCCTGTAAAACATTAATTCAGAAATAATAATGTTTCAAGTCCAACTGATTTGGAATTAATGAATGCATAAAAGACAATTTTTTTTTTTTTAAATCTTTAAAAATTACAATTCATTTCTTTCAATGTTTAATAAGATACATCCACAAAATTTATTTGTACAAAATTTATATATTTTATATCTTGTTTTATTATTAAATTAAGAGGAAAATGTTCTGATTTATTCTCCTCCTCCACCATCACCCCACCACAATTTAATGTCTACTTTTCCATGCTTCCATGGATCTGATGAAATGTGCTCATGCAGATTTTCTATGGCCAGGAGCCCTTCTTGTTGCCAACCCTCACCAGGTTCCAAATAATGTAATATTTACACATGACCAAACATGCTCTCACAGAATATTGGAGACAAAGAACACCATTTGTATGACACTTGTTCACAATTCCCGAGCAATGTCAAGAACACACACACACACACACACACACACACACACACACACAGAAGGAGTTTCTTTTAGTTTCTGTTGACCAAATTCACTGACAAGACATGGATACACACACACACACACGCGCGCATGAGAGAGAGAGAGAGAGAGAGAGAGAGAGAGAGTGCATATCTGTGTGTATATATATATATATATATATATATATATATATGTATATATATATATATATATAGACTGGAACTGAATATACGTGTATATATAGCGTGTAAAATGAGCAGTAAAATTAGTAAAGAGAAAGCTCACCTGGGGTCTGTTGAAAATGATACATTTTTTCGGTTTGTGGCTGATTAGTTCCAATGCTTCATCTAAAATTGGTTTATATTCAACAATCCTGGTTGGTTCAATGCCACAGTTTGAGCTGACAATGACTTTGGGCTTGAAACAGAATTGTAGAAATTCAGAATTAAGATTAAAAGCATACAACAGCAAAATAAAAAAAAACAAAAACAAACGAACTTATTGTATACACTACATCCCATCACAAAAAAAAAAAAAGAAGAATTAGCCAATGAACAGGAAGTGGGCAGTGAAAGAGTCATGAAAAAAAAAAGAAATATTTATAAAATATAAAAAAATAAAGTTGGGTGGGGGGGACGTCAAAAGTAGAATTGGTGAATTTTGGGAAGCATGGAAGTTTAGATGGATGTAAGCATGACATGGAGAACACCATCATCCTCATTGTTTTAACATCTACTTATTCATGCTAGCATGGGTCAGACGGAATTCACCGAGGAAGATTGATGCATCTTCACCCATACTGTTGTCTTTGAAGAGAATTTTCTCCAGGGATTAATTTCCACTACAAAAGGTCTTCTTACACTGGAATATACACAAAGGCTTCTTTCAGTTTCCATGTATCAAATCCACAGACAGTTTTGGTCAGCCTTTGGGATTGAACCAGAGACCACGTGGTTGAGAAGTTTCTAAAGATTTATTTACATAATCCTCAATATTTCTTCCTTTGTGCCCTAAATTTATAAATCGATATTTCACCAATAACCAATCAAATTTCTCTTACTTTTGCATGTGCAATTCTGTTGGCAAGTTCTTTGGCACCAAATCCTCCAAACACTACAGCATGAATGGCTCCAATTCTGGCTGCTGCCAACATAGTTACAATAGCCTGAGGAATGGCTGGCATGTAGATCAGGACACGATCTCCTTTCTCAACACCATGTTTTCTTAGAACTCCAGCAAAATGTTTCACCTGAAAAATTGTTATTGTAGGAAAATTAATGGAATAAGTTCAAAAGCTGATAAAATGAGACGATCAGATGTGGCTTTAGGATACTGACCATTTGGTATGGCTGACTGGACATTCAGTTGATTTTGGCAAACAAACAAACACACACACACGCATGTGTGTACACAGAAATGTATTCATACAGATAAACAGAGAGAAAGAGAGAGATATTACTATCTTATAATTAATTATACATATACCTATATACTTATATACACACACACATATATATATACATACATGATGGGCTTCTTTGAGGTTCTGTCTACCAAATTCACTTACAACACTCTGGTTAATGCAGAGCTATATTAGAAGAAACTTGCCTAAGGTGCCATGCAAAGGAATCGAACCTGAAATCATGATATTGGGAAGCAAACTTTTTAATCACAAAGCCATACCTGATAACAAATATGTGCATTGTCGAAAATTACTTAACTGACTGACAGGGAGTATATTTAAGGTCATTCGTCCTGCTAGAAAAAGCAGCTAAAGTTCTCTTAAATAACACTCTACCATCATAAAAATGGGGAAGGACATACTAGGTAATATTAGTCCCAGATGCCTATAAAACTATTTGATGGCCATGGTTGGAATGTCTTTTCATTATATATTTACTGAACCAGGGAATAAATAACAACCAGTTACCTAAATGCCAGTGGTCCCTTGCTTCTGGAAACACTTGGAGATCAAAGGTCATTGGGTATGAAAGGGCTTTTTTGACCACCCCTAAACTGTCCATAACAAAGATATCTCCCTTCGCAATGACTCTAATTTCACCTTCAAGTAGTGCTGTCTCCCTACGCCTGACTTTGACTTCACCTTCAAACTGTGGTCAGCCCCACCCACTCTGTCCTGGTGGTGACATCGATATCCCCTTCAAACAATCTGATCCTGTGACAGCCCCCATCCCTGCTCAAACCTCTAACACTTCTCTCTCTCTCTCTCTCACACATATATATATATACACTGAACCATGTACCTTCACATTTTAAATATGAAATAAGCACAGGAGTGGTTGTGGTAAGAAGTTTGCTTCCCAACCACATGGTTCCGGGTTCAGTCTCACTGCATGGAACCTTGGGCAAGTGTCTTCTACTATAGCCTCAGGCTGACCAAAGCCTTGTGAGTGGATTTGGTAGACGGAAACTGAAAGAAGCCTGTCGTATATATATATATATATATATATATATATATATATATATATATGTGTGTGTGTGTGTATATATATATCTATGGCTGGATGCCTTTCCTAATACCAACTCCTTTACAGTGTGTACTGGGTGCCGTTTTCATAGCACCAGTGCAAGTGAGGCCACCATGTAGCTTGCAAGAGTAAAGTCCCCTTGAACTGAGAAGGGCTATGGTAGAGAGTGTGGTAGCTTTATGATAAGAAATGAGGGGTTAAAGTATGAAAGAAGGGGCCAGAACAGAACAGGTTTCATGGTGTAGAGGACATACATGGCTACTTACATTACAGAAGAGTGGGTTGGAAGGGACCAGGTTGGGGATGGAAAGGGAGATGAAATAGTGGGGATGAGGTGTTAGGGTGGCCCCCTCAAAGCTGGAAGTGAGAAAAAGTGAGAGGGAACAGAAGGACAGAGAGTGTGGGCAAGTAGAGGTTGTAAGAATGTATGATAGAGTGAGGGATGGGGAATGGGTTAGGGGGTGAATATAATAATGAACAGGTGTTGAGGGGAGGTAGGGAAGAGTAAATGACAACAGTAGAAATTTATAGGTTCAAGTGACACACACATGTGTGTGTGTGTGTGTGTGTGTGTGTATCATCCCCTCAGAACCTGATACAACTCCAAGAAAAGTGACTCTATGTTGCCTATAGCTGCATCCATCTCTCATTTTGTTTCATAAGTTTCCTATAAAAACCATTCTATTACATTATATATATCAACAGGCCCCTCTATGTTACCCATTTTATTAATCCATGTTTGTGTATATCAGGGTTCTGTTATGTCTCCCATATTCTCTGTACATAAAATTACCTTCCCTCTAACTCAACCAACCCCACATGAACCTAACTAGAAGATTCCCTGCCCCCACCTCTTCAAGAAAACTAGACAGTTTAAGGTACCCTTTCACTATTTCTATAACCCACCACCACCCCAATGCAGTTCATAATAGTAATAGTGGTGGTAGTTGTGTTGGGGTAATATAAGATAATATATGATAATGTATGATAATATATAGTGTCCTTCGGCACACTCATTAGTCACCTGTCAGGTGAATGACATAACAAAACCAGTAGCAGAAGTGTGAGGTGCCCTGCTGATGGCAAGCGAGGTTATAATGTGCATTCGGAGTTACAAACTAAATACTGTTTGAATCATAACAACAGTGTCACAAACACTGAATGTAAAAAACTTTTACTGAATGAACTCTTTGGGGAGAATTAAGGTGAAGGACGTTCAGACAACAAGAGCGGATATCAGGCACAAGTCAGGGTGTATAGATACAGACTCACACACACATATACATACATACATATATATATATATATATATATATATATATATATATATATATATATATATATATATGTATATATATATATGTATATAAATATATATATATGCATGTATATATATATGTATACATATAAATGCATATATATATTTATATACAAATGTATGTATGTATGTATGTATATATATATATGTACATATATATATATATATATATACACACGCATATAAACATATATGCGTGTGTATGCATACTTACATGCACACATATTCATATTCACACACATTCCTTTAAGCGAATATTCATCTCCAACAACGCAGCCCCTCACACCCACCTGTAAGGGCCAACCTGTCAGACAACATACAAAAGCAGTTCGTGTTGGCCTCACACAGTGGGAAACACGAAAAACCAGAGCTCAGCTGAACAAAAGATTGCACAATGAAATGTTGAAAACATCTTCCCAAACTAAGAAAAAAATAAACAACATGGCTGTGTGGTAAGAAGTTTGTTTCCCTATCACATGGTTTCAGATTCAGTTCCACTGCATGGCACCTTGGGCAACTGTCTTTTACTAAAACCTCAGAGTGACCAAAGCCTTGCAAGTGGATTTAGTTGATGGAAACTGAAAGAAGCCCACATTTCCTCCCCCTTTCAACTATATATATATATATATATATACAGCATCGATGTAAAAAAATTAATAAAAAAATGACAGAGAGAGAGCAGTTTCCTTAAAGTTTGTTGACTTGTTTTTTTCTGATCATCTTTGTGAATAATTCTATAAAGCTTACCTCATCCAAAAGCTGAGAATAAGTGATCTTTTGAATTTGACCAGTGACTGGACTGTCGTGAACCAAGGCCACCCTTTCTCCAAGACCATTTTCCACATGACGATCAAGGGCATTGTAAGTTGTGTTAAATTCTCCACCTACAAACCTAAACAAGAAATATAAGCAGTTTTAAAACAGTTCCATCCATGGATAAAAGACAAGATTGACTTTGGCAGGATTTGAACCCAAACTGCAAACAACCAGAATGAATTCTGCAAAGAAAATTTGTTTGAAGCTCTAATAATCTCACCAATCAATAACCAATCAATATCCCTCAATTCCATTTGCATAACTGAAATAAACTCACACACTATAGATCTGTCTGAAGTGCAGAAGACTTACAAAAGCAGTTGAACCAGTAAACAGCAGGGAGTCCCCTGTGAAATTAGCAAAGCTTTATCTTTATGATATAATCCTGAATATATTAAATGAGATACTGCAATGAATTAGGGGACAACAACGGGTTCATGGTTAATAATATACTCTTCAGAAGATGTAAATATAAAGGGGTTCCAGAAGATGGACCTCGGTGCATGAAGCGTAGTAACTCTGGGGGATTTTGTCATCATTAACTGGAAATGACAAATTAGGGGTTATGATGCTAACCCCTATTGAGTCTGGACCTCAGTGAATCCGGAGAAATTCTAAGGGGTTTTGACATTACTGTGGTATGATGTCGGTGTCTGGGGAGGCTGACCGGAAGGGCGAGTCGACCGGAAGGGGAAACAGGGCAGAGGGAGCCTCGATCGGCGTTCGTGCCCTTTTCGAACGGGGCTGCGGTCAGGACAAGATGTGTTAAGCGACGGTCTAGGTTTGGGAAGGTTTGGGAGAAGCAGCTGCTATACCTGGTGTACCTTGGGTCGGGGCAAGCTTCAAGGATCGGATACCGCAAGATGGACTCGCAGTCGAGGAAAGGAAAACCGAGGTAAGGCGATTACATCTACTCGTACGCACACACCACAAGCTATTTCGGCACCACGTGCAGAAATTCGCCGCGATGGCAGCCACCAAGATTAGGATCGCCAGCGATGTGATCAGGCCTTTTAATGGCGAAGGAGATGTGATGGCTTGGATACGAAAAATTAGGCTCGTTGCCAAGCTGCAAGGAATAAGCGATGTGGCAAGTCTCATGGCTCTGTACTTGGAAGGGAGCGCCCTGACCCTCTACCTAGAAATGGACGAGGAAGAAAGATTAAGTGCAGAGAACGTCGAACGGAGGCTGAGAGAGGCATATACGGAGAGGTGGATGAATACGCGGCGGAAGTGCGAAGACTGGCCACGCTGGCTGGGTTTACGGGAGAAGGCCTGGACAGAGCGGCGCGGCTGGCGTTTGTAAATGGATTCCCCGACGACGTAGGGATCCGATTACAGCAGTTGCCTGGCGGGAGGAAGATGGCGCTCAGCGAGCTAGTAGCGAAAGCTCGCGTGTTGACACAGCACGTCGGAAGGAAGCCGATAGCGATGGCGGCGACAGAGGCACGTTCCGACAGACGACAGCCTGAGAGCGGCGTGAGGAAGCCTACCGAACAACGACAGCGGCCGTTCTCGGGCCGGTGTTTCAAATGTCAGGGGCCGCACATGGCGAGGGAATGCGTCGAATTGGGGCCCGTCTGCTATTGATGCAGGAAGACTGGGCACATCGCCCGTGATTGCGACCAGGGAAACGACTGTGGGGACACGGGTTGCACGACTACACTTGTGACGCCAAGGGTGGCGAAGAAATGGGATGGGACGAGTAGCGGTCGACGGTAGAGAGATCCGTTGCAGGGGCAGCTCCAGTCTGGAGATAGCGTTACAGAGCGCGGCGCTGAGGCTACGGGTGATCGTGATCGACTATGTGATAGACGGGGTTGATGTCGTGTTGGGGATGGACGCCATCAACCGTCTTGGTGGCGTTAGGATTGCAGGAGATGAGGTCACGTTCGGAAGGGTGGGGACATCGTGCGCCGTGAGTCGGGACCGCCAGGGAGAGCAGAGCCCCGTCGAGGACAGCGCCGCTTACACCATCGAAGACAAAGATTTTCAGGTATAGCAGCTGCTTCTCCCAAACCTTCCCAAACCTAGACCGTCGCTTAACACGTCTTGTCCTGACCGCAGCCCCGTTCGGACATGATGGATCTTGATTATTGGGATTGGCTCAAGAAGCTCAGACTTTATTGCTTCCAATGCTGCCACAAGCCCCATTTATATGATGTGGAAAATATTACAACAGCGTTTTGCCCCAATGATGGCATCACCTTTAAAATTCACTCAAGCCTTGAACCCCTTGCCATCTATCCGCTACAAAAATTATGCTTGTGTCACATCACAACACTGTTTCGCAGAACTATTTCACCTTGTCTGATGCTGCTCCCTTTAACCTCGTTCCAAGACACAGAAGAAAAAGATCTCATAACATTCAAACAGTTCCTGGATGAATATCCTCCATCAAATTCCAGGTAAAGCACCTACACCTGAATATATCTCTACAAGCAACAACTCTTTACTCAAATGAGCTATAATGCCCAAACAATGACTGCAATATGAAACATCATTAAATCTCTTTTCCAGGTGGTGCTATTAGGTTAGCCATGGTCTGAGCCAATTTTGGCTGAAAGTTATCTAAGTCACAGATTAGCAGCTATGGTGCTACCCTCTGCTCAATCTGAGTCTCGGTGGATGCTTAGAAAATCATATCTGAGGGATCTTACCATTACTGGCCCCCATATAACATATTAATGATTGTAATGCTAACCTTTGATGAGTCAAGAGCAAGCTTTGTTTACAGGAGTAAGTTTTAATCACAAAACGCAAACACTAGTTTGAAGGAATTAAGTTTCCTTCTATGGTAATGTAATAAGATCCAACCCACTGACACAAACTCAATAGCAAATACACACACACACACACACGAGAGAAATGCAAACATCTTGTTCTCATTGAAGCATTTTTTGGATCTCTATTGTCAGATTCTGAATTCTATTTATGCAAAGTTAACCCCATTTTAACGTTGGAGCTCTCAAAGTTGACACTAATGATAGTGTCTGATTTTGTTTTCTTTTTATTTTATGAAATCAACTGAAGATATAAATATATTGAGATGAAAATGATATTTTGCGAGCGAAAATTCACAAATATGTGTGAGCAACTTGTGTCAGTGTAGTTGAGAAAAATGTAGGAAAATGCAAAGAAATGAAATAAAAAAGTTGGTTGACAGGTAGAGGAGGACATTGTCAAAAGGAGAATGAGAAAAGAAAACAATGGAGATAGATAATATTTGTCTTTATTGTTTAGGGGGGGGGGATAAAGGAAAACAAATATAATAGGAAGGAGTGAAATTGAAGGACGCTGACCTATACGACTAAACGAACAACCGGGGGTCGTCACGTCATTCGGGGTTTTCTTAATCCTAATAGAAATTTGTGAAAATAATAAATAAAATGAAATAGGAAACAATACATGAAAATTCCTCGACTTTCGTTCTGGATCAACGACACCATTGTCGTCTGCAGAGTAAATACGTTTATCTCCGTCTCTGCTCGTTGCATCAATGAAAAGATTTGAAACCTTGATGCTGGGTTTGAAGTTTGCATGTTTGCCGCTTTTACGCCTCCAAGTAAATTTTTTTTTTTTTGGAGATTATACTTTTAAGGGCGCAGAAATCCAACTTACGCGGGGCATCGCATCAGAAGCCCTAAAATCGGCCCCCAACAAAACCAACAGTACATGTAACATATAACAAGGTTTTCCACTATCATCACAACTTCTATTAATTCTCTCTCTCTCTCTTCTTTGAACTTTCTCAATAAAGACATATAAAATAAAGGAATATATTTATTATTGCAATTACACAAATTCTATTCAAAATGGGTTGTAACTATTATCCGGGTGGGATGGCGATTCTTCAGGTGGTCCGTTAGTGTTAATATATTTAATGCAAAGGACAATTAAGAAGTCGGTGAATAATATTCATTTGACAAATTAATAAATGACAAAGCATCAGATTAAAATACTTTGAAATGTTTAGTTATCCTCTTTTCTCATTTCAAATTCTGCCAAGATAAATGTTGTCAAATAAAGAACTAATCAAATACTGGATCGATCGATATAATTGACTTAAACCTGTCCCATAAATTTAAGGATTTATATCTATATTAAAGATCAATATTATTTTCATGTAAAAACATATTTTTTTCTTTAAAATGAACCTGTCTGAGTCTATGTGAAGCAATCAATGTTTTCTACATCAGTAAATACTCGAATATTAAAGAAAACATGAAAATGTGTTGTGTTTGTACTGTTAAAAACACTCATCCCATACGTTAACGTGTAAAGAGGATAGAAAAAGATGTTAAACCATGTACATTGGAGCCACGCAAAATATAAGCAGATATTTACCATTGAGTCCAGGGTGGGTTCGAGTTATCGAGGACCTGGTGCCATTTTTTATGCCAGATTAAATCTTCGGCCGCTTTAGCCCAGAATGTGGTTGGATCTTGCAGGGCTTGCCGAAAGCTTTCTTCGTGTGTGTCAATGTAACCAGGTGGAGAGGAATGGAGTAAACATTGACTTGTTGAATAGAATCGAAAATTAAATGGCAATAGTTTGTATTGGGGACCAGCTTTAAGAGACCGGAGTAGAGATATTGGAGTAAGAAATCGTTTGATGAACAGGTGTGGACAGGTAAGCATCGTTCCAGCTCTGTTTAATTTGAGTGCTGTTGCAGCCATCGTGATGAAAGTAAATCAGTTATTTCTTGAAGCATGCTAACTTCTTCAAGCGTGACCAAATCTGCTCACCTCCGCTCTGTCATGTGACCAAACCAACTGGGACATAAAAAGTGGGTGGCAATTTAGTAGAGTTCATCAGGTAAAAAAATATAGTAAATATAAATAAACAAAAATAGATATAGAAAAAAAAAAAAAGACATTTATGAGGTTAGATGAGCTGCAGATTAAATCTCTCGGTTAATGTTTAATATTTCGGGTATTTATTATCCTTGTCCCCGACGGGATCCGAACCTAAAACTCTCGCTCGTAACACGTCTTCAAAATGTTTCCAGTGCAGAGAAGGATATGATATTTTCGAGCAAAATAATGGAAAGAATTAAATGTTTTCAATAATAAAGAGAAAAAAAAAAAGACATTGGTGGTCCTCTCACTTTTGTATTGTATAATTTATACTAAACTAGACTTATTAAAATATTTGGTAAATTAATCATAAAAAATTTTTTTAATGAGTTTTCTTTTTTCAAAATTTTAATTATTACTTGTTCTTTTTGTTTTTTTCTTCTTAATCCCGGTATTTCTGTCCTATTTTACATTGACACCATGAGAGCTTTCTTCTCTAAATAAATGAATTTAATCACACACACAAAATGACCAAATAAGGAAATTACTTTATCCAAGACACTAACTTTTTTTTGCCATATCCTGGATCAGGTCCGTCACCAGATTTTGGTGCCTTGGGGTGCTTCAGAATATTCTGGTTGGGCACTAATTTATAATAATGTTTTGAAATAAGTGTACCACTATAAATTTGTGGGTAGACCATTGAATAGTGAAGGGACAGTGCTGCCCAGTGCACCCCCTTAACGACGGGTATGTCCTGGCTTCTATTTTCTAAAACTACAAACCGTCTGTGGGACTCGAAGTGTATGGTCCGTTCGTCGATTGTGCTACACTGAACTTTGCAAGGTCCCAGTTCAATAACGGTTTCTAACTTAGACACAAGGCCAGCAATTTTGAGACATGTTTGTAGATACCATCGACCCTGGTACTTTATTTTATCGACCACAAAAGGATGAAAGGCAAAGCTGATCTTGGCAGGATTTGAACTCAAAACGTAAAGGGCCTTAAATTAAGTAGTATTTAGTATTTGTTGAACGTTCTCACAATTCTGCCAATAATTGTTTCCAATTTAGGCACAATGTCAATAATTTTGACATCGATTTCAGTACCTGATTGATATTTCATTTAACCGACCCTGAGTAGATGAGAGGCAAGTTAACCTCAATGGGAGTTGAACTCAGAATAAGAACGTATAAAGCCGGAACAGATATCGCCAAGTATTTCCTTGATGTTCTAACAATTCTGCTAATAATAATAAGTGTTGAGGTGCGACGCATTCTGCTGAATGATGTGCATTGAAAAATTCTCGTTCAGTCAGGATTGTTGGTGGTAAATAAAATGAAATTATTGTTGTTATTATTATTATTGAGTGAATCAGTCAGATATCTTAAGAATCGGAGATTCAACAGGGATGTTCGTTGGTTCCACACTTTTTACTTTAGCAACCAGTCGTACTGCTCAAAGAATATCGGAATTGAATGTCTAGTACGTTGACGATATCGATATTGGTGCTGATTCTCTCCAGGTATAGAACTTTGTCGAATAACTTATTAAATGAGAAAACAACAACAAAAAAAAACCCCACCTAGTCGAGGTGTTCAGGCGTCATCTATCGCCCGACATCATTTCTCATCCTCCTGTTTGATTGTTCCTCAGAGAAACATTTACTGATCCATGCCTTCCAATGGCTACTTTGTCAAATATACAACGTTTCCATTATTTCCCAAACAATACTTATAATGTAGAATGATATGAAGCTTTTTTATTCTTAAAAATTATCTGTTGATATCAAAAATAATTTACCTGTAAAGAAGACGTCTTCCTTTTAAATTTGTCAATCTTTTAACTGATTTCAATCTGCTCGTAAAACAAATGTTGATAATGGTTCTTATCTGAGTAGAAACCTCTTCACAGCTGTATGATGGGAGTTTTTTGTATTCTTACAGCTGAAGAGATATTTATTTCATTTCCTTGCTTCTAAGCATCTTTCCATTCTTTTGTTTCAAATGTAACAAAGCGCATCCTTTCCTGTATTAACAGGAATTCTCATTCCTTCAGAAAGATGGACATAGTTTTCACTAAGTAGACAAATCCGAACAAAGAGGTACCTTCAAATAGAACACATCAACAAGCATGGAACATTATTTTGATGTGATCTAAAGTTGATAGTCTGTTGACGAATTGTAGTCAGCAGCTTCATAATCAAGTACTAGGACGTGCATGGGAGACATTCGGCTGCGTGGATCATCAACCTTACTTACCTAGTGGCGGATGCAGAGGGGTTGCCTGGGCAACACTCTTTCCAGCCGAGCCGACACCAAAAAAAATCAAGACCAAATATTTTCACATTACTTTTTCATGCGTATATGGTCTGCTACAACGAAGTTAGAATACATAAAAATGTGTCCATTTGTTAGGAATTGCGATTCCCGCTTCGTGTAGATTCTGACTACGTTGGAATTTGTTGTGAAAAATATTTTTCCTGGGGTTTGGGAAAGCAGTTTCGGAAAATTTACATGTGACACTTTCGTTTCCTCATAACTTTCAGGAAAATGGGAATTTTTTTCAATGAAATTCTCTACAAATGCCTTCTGGGGTGTGTAGATTACAGTTTTAAGGAAATTTAATATGAAAAAAATAATTGTTTGCCGTGCACACATACATACTGATACACATAACATGTATCTCGATAAAAATTGTGATGCATGTCAGTGTGTATGTGTGCGTGCCAACCATTTTTTTTTTTTCCAAATTAAATTCCAATATAATTGTAATCTACACACTCTGAAAGATAGTTCTAGAAAATTTCATTGAAAAATACCCATTTTCCTGAAAGCTATAGGGGGGGGGGGAGTCGACTCGTTTGAATTTCCTGAAACTCTTCCTTTGCAAATCTCTTCTGTTCTGCTATTCCTTTTGCGTGTAAACCTGATGCCTGGCTTCCCTTTTGGCCACCTGATATCATTCTCTGCTTCCACTTTCATTCCAGTCTTTCCAGGCCTGTCTTTTTGCGTTTATGGCACTGTCTACCTCCTTGTTCCACCACCATGTCACCCTCGGTCTAACTGGGACTCGGCACCAACCACACATTTCGTCTGTAGCTCTCAGTAGATTGTCCCACAGGAACTTCCAATTGTTCCCTGAGCTTTGTATCCCCAACTCTTCCTCCCTCTTTTGTCAGAAGCTTCCATTTGAAAATCTCTAAATTTTTGTGTTTCTTGGGTCTTGGAGCCTCCATACTCTTCTTTTCCAGATTAGTTTATTTCTCCAAGCCTTTCTAGCTCTAAATATATATGTGTGTGTGTGTGTGTGTGTGTGTGTGTGTGTGTGTGTGTGTGTGTGTGTGTGTGTGTGTGTGAGGAGAGGGAAAATATCTGTGTCAATCATGTTCAATTAATGAATGATAAAGTCTCCCTCTCCCCTAACTCTCTCTCTCTCTCTCTCTCAATCTTTCACATGTGTGTGTGTGTGTGTATTTGTCACCAACTTTAAAAAAAGTGCTTTTGCCAAAACCAGTCGAATTTCCCATTAAAGTTGTGCCACACCATCAAAGTTCAATGGTCTCATTCCCTGACACACTGCTGGCTTAACGAAAGAAAAAGTAAAACAATGTCGGAATGTGAATTGAATGTAAAAAGAAGCAGAAGGACAGAGAGGGGCAACAACAGCTTGTGAGCCAAAGCTGGGTAAATTTAGGTTAAAACAACACCTGAGAACATACAACTGTAATGTTACGGTTCACTTATTACATGGCATTCAAAATGCTATGCTGGTTACTTTCTAAACATATTTTTTTAGCCCATCGATAACACCCTCATAAACCTTTTGTGTATATTTAAAAATAAAACGATTTTTACTTGGTAAATTTTTCTTGAGCAAATGTGTTCTCAATTTTTATTTGCAGTAAACTTTTAAAGGCAACTGACACACCGTGCAGTTAGCCATCAACCTCACAGGTCTACGAGCTTGGTTCTGATCTATGTATTTTGTGGCTTACCGTCAATAGATCAATACAGTGCATTGAAATATGAGGCGGTGGATGGGGTGGGGGTACCTATAATGTTGCTTAGACATTCCTGTCACCATCATCATCATCATCATTATTTAACATCTGCTTCCCAATGAAAGCACACAATACATTCTGCAAAGTTGTCAGAATTAGGAAGGGCATCCAGTTGTAGGAACGATGCCAAAGAAGACATTGAAGCATGATGTAGTCGTCCAGCTCATTAAATCTTATGAAGCCCTCCAACTCAGGCCAACCTGAAAGACAGACATTAAATGCAGTTGGCTAATCGTTTCTAACTAAATTAGAAGCCTTTAATACTTATAAATGAAATCATGGTTTCATTTCTCTGCATGTTTCAGAAATGAGGTATACTGCCACTTGACCAGCACTGAACCCTGGCTCTTAAAAACCAGTGAAAAATCATACAATTTTAATTCCATTAAAGACACAATAACAAACATCCTAACAAATGAAGGAAAACCATATTTTGACACAATGAGGTTGTGTCAATGAGATCCTGACATAATTTTACAATAAAATTATCATAAAAGTTTGTGTCTTGGGAGGGTCATTGCATCATTAATAATATTAATAAACACATGCACTGGTTCAATATCACTTCCATATTGTTAGTCAGTTGGTTGGATATCTAACCAACTAAATGATTGTTTGTTTAATTTGTTGGTTAAACAACCAGTCAGTTGTTAGTTTGTCAAAGTCCTTTTGTTGCTATTTTGGGACCTCATCAATGACATGCCTTCTCTCTTCAATCTTCTTTGCCTTGAGTTTTGTTTATTATTATTAACATAATGTCTCTCCCAAGACACAACAAAATTTCTATCAAGGCACGAATTCACATCAATAAGCTTGAAAACCAAATACAAAAATGAAATTACAATAAAAGAATTTTTACATTTATAAAAAGTTAGAAAAATATTTATTTGCTAAATACAGTTTTTTTGTTTTTTATTATGTTTACAGCATGGTCACAGCTCTTGAGCTGAAACTAGATAAAAAAAATAAATAAATGGACTAGCTGTTTTTTCAAAGTAATGGATACAACTGTTTGTAAAGGTTAAAAAACAACATTCCAGTATATTTACAGATGGTTTGAAACAGTTTAATAGTTTTATAAGTCACACATGTACAGAATGGTAGGGGGTGACCTTTTTTTATAAAAAAACATTTATAAACCAATTTCACTGCAATTTATTCTCTTTTCATAAAATTCCTTTTAGATTAAAAAAAAAAAAAACAACTTCCCTCTGTTCATTTATATCTCACGTAAGCCAGGATATAAAGTTAAGCACTTGGTAATGTTTCCCCAATAGAGACATCGGAGTTGAAGAAGTTAAATGGATTAAGGAATATTTAAATGACTGTAAAAAGCTTTCAAAACATGGCAAGGTACACACACACACACACACACACGCAAGAAACAATTCTCCAAGTCATCTGGAAGAAAATAAAGTATGTAACGTGTGTAGAATGATTCTAAACATGTTATTTAAAAATGCTCATTATATTTTATAAGAAAACTTTAATCCTCAATAAATATATTATTTAGGATTATATAATTAATCTTTATCATGAGAGTTGAGGTTGATTAGCTCTCTGGATAGGTTGTCAACCTCTAGTAGCAAGTAGCTTCTCCTGAAGCAGGAATTAAAACTCAGCACTATAAACGTATAGAAAGATCAGATGGAACGACCAAGTCACCAACGATGAAGTTGTGGCTTGCATGCAGACACCCAGTCTTGTCATCCTACTGCAACAACAACACCTCTGTTGGTTGGGTCATGCATGCTACCACATGCCACTAAAAGACTTGTAATAAGATGAACTGACTTCTGTAAGAGACCGCAAGTATGATTCCCATCTTTGTTTACAAAGACGTTTGAGTAACATGATGTTCCTTTATATGAATGCTGAAAGGTGAGACGACATTGTTGGTGGTCACCCTTGCTGGAGTCTGAAACTAGACAAAAGTTTAAAAAGATGAGAGATGAAACTGAGGATTACTGCGGAGGAAATGCAAATTCAACAAAAAAAAAAGAAAAAAACAGCAGAGCAATACTTGTGGACAGGGCCTTCAAGTGTAGTAACAACAGGTGAGACAGCCACTCTACCCAACTTGCGGCCCCTTTCATTAACAGAGGCCTACTACTGCTGTCAACTACAGCTTGGCAATAATCAGAAGAAAATAAAATACAACACTGTGTGATCTTTATAAGAGAAACACTGGGAACTTCCAGAACTGATATTATGAAATAATCAAGTCATTTACTTCACTTTATTTTACCTTTTGTTTCAGCCTAACGAGATGGACTTTTCAAAGTGATTGAAACTGGTGGCTGCATACATAGTTGGAAATGTACTTCCTTACTTTTGTCTATGACAAAATTCTCAAAGCATTTTCTTTTTCTTGGGAAGAGTTATGCAACAAACAACAGGGGTCCTAGAACTGATCCCATCTCATAGGGTGAAGAATGCTGCTCTAGAACCGATGATGTTGACGATGTAATTTTAAAATAAGTGGAGGGCATGATTATAAACTCAGTCAAATATTTTATATCAATTTATCCCTATAAAGTGCTAACGCTGAAGCTTTGGCAGTCATACAAAATCCTTTTGAGCTCATCCCAATTACGGCTTACTTTAGATAAGTTGTAAGAGTTACCTACCTTAGGTCAATGTTTTGCTAAGAGGGATTATTCGAATTGGGCAGCTGTACGTAGAGGGAGTCCTTACAGCGAAGATATTCATTGAGACGGAGAATACCATAACTGCAACAGACAAAATACATTAGTATACCGTTCAGTGTTATTAGTTATCATTAATTGTATGACTAATCAATATTACTAATTAGTTAAAACCAAGACATTGCTGCATAAATGAACTTACAGCTGAAGGGTTGTTAATTTATGAAGCTATTTTGTATCTCTGAAGTTTCAACAACAAGGAACAAATGTTCAGATTTGGGTTGGATTTTAGGGTGGTGCAATTAAAAACAAGTTTGTAAATAATTGGTTGAGTGAACCATGTGATACGGACCTGAGGAAATCAAATTCTATGACAGAATTATATGCTTGGATTAGAGACCAAATACCCCAGAAGAAATGGGAAGCCTGCAAAATAAATAGAAAAAAATGAATACACACATACATATACATACATACATGTGTGTGTGTGTGTATGTATGTATATATATACACACACTGTTTGCAATAAGTTCCTTATAATCATAATCAATAGCAGAGCAAAACCCCATTTTTGGATTTGGGACCCATACCAGTGCTGATCAAGTGTAAAACAAATAATCCAGCATAGCCTTATGGCCTTAATCTAGCTTCTCCACATTTGTCACTCTTGCAGGATTTGATGAGATTAAGTCTGAAATATTGACGAATACTTACTGCAAAAAATTTGTTAACCCAGATATACATGTGTCTGACTTCTTCATCAGTGACAGCATCGGTTTTAGAACCTTCTGGAGAGGCCATTTTCTTGTAGAGTTCTAGGTAGTTCTTTATCCATTTCAGTTGATATGCTTCATTTGGACAACGAGAGAAATCAGCTTCATCGACACCTATAAAAAAGAAATACAACATGTTAATACTGATGATGCTGATGTAAAGGATGATGACAATATATGTTGATGACAGAACGTTAATTAAAATATATGTTGATGAGTGTTAATTACCAGCATATTCACAGAAATGGTTGGCAATGTCATAGGCGACGTAGTTCTCATTGGTGTATTCAAAATCTATAAAAGAAACTGAATCTGAAAAATTAAAAGAAAATATAATGTAAGAATAACAGCCAGAGACAGCTAACGAACAGGAAAAGCTCATTAAGCAAAATTTTGTATAATAAACAAGGATATAAATACATACACACAGCTATATAATTGTGTGTGTAGCGATATATATGTGTCATCATCATCATCATCATTTAATGTCCACTTTCCATGGGTTGGACGGTTTCATTGAAAACCGGTAAGCTGGAGGACTGCACAAGGTTCCAGTCTGATTTGGCATGCCCTTCCTAATGCCAACCACTTTGAGAGTATAATGGGTGCATTTATGTGCCACGACTACAACTACGATTTCAGTTTGCTTGACAAGTCTTCTCAGCACAGCATCACCAAAGGTCTCTGTTACTCGTCATCACCTCCGTGAGGACCAACATTTGAAGGATCATGCTACTGGCAACAGCCACGAACTATGATTCCACTTGACAAGTCTTCTCAAGCACAGCATATCACCAAAGGTCTTGTTCTGCACTCTTACCAATATATGTCTATGTCTATAAAAGAGGATCTCTCAGGGTAAATACCACAGGAACATGGCATTCTAATAATACATTCATTTCAAGTAGGACAAGATGATTGCCACATATATATATATATGTATGTATGTATGTATGTATATAGGCATAGGTGTGGCTGTGTGGTTAAGGAGCTTGCTTCCTAACCATGTGGTTCAATCCCAGTGCATGGGACCTTGGGCAAGTGTTTTCTGACATAGCCCCCAGTCAATAGGTCAATCAATGCCTTCTGATTGAATTTAGTACACAGAAACCGAAAAACAGCCCATTTTGTGTGTGTGTGTGTATACATACATATGTATGTATGTATATGTATATCTACAAACAGTCACTTCATGATGAGATATGACACAGAAAACTTCAAACTGTTGGCTGTTATTTTTTAAGTCATTCATGCATATAATTTGACTGACTGAACAAAAGGAGAATGTTTGATCCTTTTTTGTTTGTTTGTTTGTTTGCATGTATATATGTGTGCATGTATGTGTACATATACACATATACATACATATATATACATAGACATACATATACATACAAACATACACACACACACAAACTCATATATATATATATAGAACTATAGAATGAGGAGGTAATTTATTTAACCACATGGCATCCACAGTATTATATTTATTTAATCATGTGGTATCCACAGTATTATGGCCATTTCACAATGTTCTCTCTGTTCTTGACGTATGGTTCTCAGAATCCGCATTTGATACAGCTGATAAATATATATATATATATATATATATACGTATAAAAATGTTGTCAACTGTTTTGCACTTCTAGGTGCCCTTAGACACACTACCAGTCTATATGCATATACAGTAGAACCTCGGCTTTCGAAAAACTCTGATCACAAATAAATCATACTTTATCTCCTGTCTTTCTCATATTCATTTAATACAGTAGTACCTTCGTTTATGAACGCCTCTGATCACAAATAAATCGTGCTTTATATATATATATATGTATATCTCTCTCTCTCTCTCTCTCTCTCTCTCATATATATATATATATATATATATATAAACGTGAGAGAGCTAGGGGTTGGGGGTACAACCCACTAAGGGATAGTATCTATCCGGTATACTGCTGGGAGGGTACCCAATTATTGCTACCCTAGTGCTATACTAGGTGCAATCAATGGGAGCGGGTAAAAGTGGAGGTTTTACCCAAAATTTGTATAACAATTAGAAAATGGAAGATAATATGCTGAACCCAACTACTTGCAGACGGTGTATCTCGTTGAATTCATTAATTTAATTCATAGCAAAAGTGACAAAAAAAGAAAGAACCAAAGCACAGGTGTTCATGGCAGACTATGTTATTTTGCCAACCTGGTTTACATATAGAAATACCAAAATAACATAGTCTGCCATGAACACCTGTGCTTTGGTTTTTTTCTTTCTTTTTTTGTCACTTTTGCTATGAATTCAATTAATGAATTCAACGGGATACACCGTCTGCAAGTAGTTGGGTTCAGCATATTATCCTCCATTTTCTAATTGTTATATATATATATATATATATATATATATATATATATATATATATATATATATATAGCACGATTTATTCACAATCAAAGTTGTTTGGAAACCAAGGTACCACTGTATCGTTCTCTTTGGATACAACCAACCAACAATGTTTTCCAGTATTTAGTTCCTGAGCTGATTTTCCCAAGTCTAATGATTCATTAACACATATCAAACCACATCACAAACATAAAAACTAATTGTTTAATTAATTATGTTGGTGGCTGTACAAACCTGTTTTGGCATTGTAGATGATGTTGTTCAAGAGCAGATCATTATGGCAGATGGCTATGGGCACATCGCAATTCTCAAATACCTTGCAGAGTCCATTGAACTCATCCCACAGCTTTATTTTACCCAAAATCTCAGATGCGTACCTAAAAAAAGAGAATGCATGATATATGGATTTATATAACTCATGGTAATCCCCGCAAAAAAGCTCCCCTAGTGGACTCAGCTACATGTCTGCACAAATATGTGTGCCACGCATTGTACAATACATTTGTATATTTACCCTCAATGCAATAAAGAAGAATGAAGGAGGAGGAAATATGGAAGAACTTGTTAAAGGGAAATTAACACGGGATAAAAAAGCATTTCTTAGAAGAACCTTTGAAAGTACTTTACCTTTGTTGTGTCTGGCTGTCTTCAAATTTATTTGGAATAATCTGTAGCATGTTCTTCATTTTCTTGAGCAGAATTGGTTCACCTTTGAAGAACACATTGTAAGTTTGAAAATCATCAACATCAGTAGCTTTGATGCTGTGTAAGCGGACCATTTCTTGTGTAATCAGACTGATAATGAGACAAGTCGTTAAGAAATTAAATATTAGATATACACAAAACGATTAAAATGGTGGTGTAGGAATCTGGAAAAATATCAAGATGGTGCAGCCATTTAATACATATTTTTCCTATACACACACGTCTGGTATAATCAGAACATCAATTATATGTACCCACACATGTAGTACAATAGACTAAGAGGTATGGTTTAATTAGTGACAAAGGGACGTTATAGTTAAATAGTTGGCAGTATGAGTGTTACTGACTTATGCCATTTTTTCCCTATGGTGCATAGGCCATCAACCACTTTTCTCTGCAATTCTCAACTCTGTGCCATTCACTGAAAGGAGGTCTTCCTCTCCAAGCTCTTGAGGTTTTTGTATTGTCATTGATGCTTCTGTAATTTTGCATATTTCTAGCTAAGGGTGTTGGCCCTATGCAAACCCATTTTTACCTCTGGGAACAGGTGGTCCATATCTGTCTGGCCTCCATCCTTTTCACTTGTCCATCCTTTCACTTGTCCAAGCTCCTGCCAGGAGCTTGTGCTCTGTTGGCATAGCTCTCAGGGTCATCAAGGCATACAAGCCACCACATCACAATAAGGATTGAACCATGTGATGGTACAGAACGAGTGTAAAGTTAAACAAAGATGGCTAGTGAAGCCTAATTATACAAAAGGTTTCAATAAGGATTTGCTGTTTTACCCAGCACCAGACATGGTAACAACCTACGTACAGTTTACCGTTTGGACACACCAACCTCCACCCAAAATTATTCAGTAAATGATTCTCATTAAGAAAACCATTTCTCTCATGCATGTATGCCCATCTGTGTAAAAGAACATTGAAATGCTCAATGGTCCACATTTGCAATGGAAATGTGTAGAATCTATTTAATTCCACAATATGGTTTCATGAAAGTGTTCCAGCAGATATCTCCAATCCTCCATGAAGACAAACCAAAGGTGATACTTCTGCTGCATGTTGTCGCTGATTTCTTTTTTGTTTTATTGTCTCAAGAAACAGGTGAAAAGAATTCTTTGATTTTATTGAGAGAGAAAAGATGGTGAGCTGACAGAACGATTAACATGCTGGACAAAATGCTTAGCAGCATTTCTTTATCTTTATGTTTTGAGTTCAAATTCTGCTGAGGTTAATTTTGCCTTTTATCCTTTCAGGGTTGATAAAATAAGTACCAGTTGAACAAAATTTCAGGTTGTGTACTTATAGTGGAAAGAATTAGTAATAGGAGGAGGTAGAGGGGGATTTCATGAAGACTGCAGTTCCTTGCAACTTGTAAGATCAATGTGAACGAAATATTTCTTCTGTCGATGGATATCTGTCATTAAAACATGACCCGGAAAGGTCGGCTAGATGTTTGAGATTCTAAATCGGATGAGCTACTTTCAACATGTCAGTACGTTAATGGGCTAAGTTTCAATATGTATTCATTCAATTTCAATATATGTCTTGTCCAAAGGTAATTTTAGTCTGAAATACTATATCATTAACTAAAATTTAAAGTCAGCTGTCAAGAAAAGATGTTCAACTTAAAATAGATGATGCCCTTTCGTTTCTGTCTGTTTTATTGAAGTCCTTACGAACCATTGCTACTTTCTATGCCAGTTTTATTGGAAGGGGGGTGGGGTGAAAATCTATGAATAATGCAATGTTTTTATAGTAATTTAATGCTAATGTTGGAACGACGTGCATCTATCAGTGTAAACCACTGATAAAACTGTATGTGCATAAATAACTCGAGTAGAATGACACAAGTGAATTTATGGATAAGAGAAGGCTGTTGTATGGTGACTGACCTAATAAGGTCAGAAGTGTGACAATGTGGATGCAATTTTGCCTATTCAGAAAACAGTTTTGAGATTTCCAGAAAATTAACCCAAAATTACTATCTAAAATCAATGACCAGTAGATCAATAGCTAATCAATTCAATAAAGAAATAGCAAAGAAAAGAATTTAAACTTATTTTTTGGAAAAGTCAATAAGCTTATATTATAAAAGAGAAGTAGATTTCCGTCTGTCTGTCTGTCGTGACATTTGATAAAAGTAAGGAAAGAAGGAGAGGAATCAAAATATGTCATGACATATTTTTAGAAGAAAAGGAGGAGAAAAATACAGTGAGAGAGAGTATATGAAAGAGACATAAATAGATAGATAGATAGATAGTGTTATCACCATAGTAACTAACAAGTTTTGATTAAAAATGCAGGAATTCTAAGTGTAAGTCTGTTAACACAATGCAATACGCTTCAAAAAAAGACTATATGTATATATATATATATATGCATAGTTATTTTTTGCTGTTGTTTTTTGTGTATGTGTGTGTGTGTGTGTGTTTCTATGTCTTTCAACATAAAGACAATGCAATACAGACTTCAAAAAAAGACTTTCACTTTGAACAATTGTGCTGAAATTTCTTCAGACACCAAATTGTCTATTGGCTTTGGTGACAAGAGGAAGAGGGGGAAAGCTTGCACTTGCACCCCCCCCCCCTATAGAGTGGAATGGTTGACCAATGCAAGAAGTAGGTTAAGAGACACTTTAAATTTAAACTGATTTCTCAGTTGATAAAAAGGGATTTTTGTTCTTACCCGCTAATTTTTGGATCACACACTTCATGTACGTTTATGGGCCGTCCCTGTTGATAGCCATAACACATACCATTGCTGAAGCAACAGTAAACCTCTGGAGCCATACCTTTGGAATGCAGCAGGTTCATGGATAAATACTCTAATTTGCGGTCAATAAGAAGCTCAGTGTTTTTGCCATAGAGGCGAACAAGGACCATGTCACTGCGTGAATCATTTTGGTAGCAACCCACCAATTGATTGGTAATCCCTTCACTGAAAACCTGCCAACACAACAAAAAAAAATAATATACTAAAAAACATACAATGCAATTCATAGATTAACATCACATGTGAGTGTCTGGTTAGAGAGTTTGCTTACCAACCACATGGTTCTGGGTTCGGTCCCACGGCATGGCAACTTGGGCAAATGTCTTGTACTACAGCTACAAGTTGACCAAAGCTCAGTGAGTGGATTTGGTTGATGGAAACTGAAAGAAGCCTGTTGTATATGTGTGTGTGTGTATTTGTGTTTCCTTGTCTTGACATTGCATGATTCTTGTAAACGAGTGTAATTAATTTCCAATCTTCCACAGAAACGTGTCTGGCCATGAAGAAAACATAAAGTGACAGGAAGGGGCATCCAGTCACAGAAAATCTGCCTGAGTAAGCTCCATCTAACCCATGCAAGCATGGAAAAGTGGATGTTAAAACAATGATGATGAAATGTCCAGCTAACATCAATCAGCAAGACCAAAGGTCAGCAAACCTTTTGGCAGTAGACTGAATTGGAAATGCTTTTATGTCAGGCCACAATGAAGAAACATGCAATAGCAGTTTTGTTTGGTTATTTATTTTTTAAAAACTTTTTAACTGTCACCTGTTGTAATAAAAGAATCGATACAAATTTATTGACTTAAAAAAAAACTAATGTCATATCTAACATGGCGAAGAGTTTATGGATCAGACGAACGGTTTGCAGTGATTATGATGATATCAGCCAGTGTGGCTTCCTTCATAGACATATCAATATTTTCTGTCACCGTCTCCTTTCTTAGAATCGATTATGCAATGCAAATCATATAACAACAACGTAAGAGACATACTTTGGGCTTTGTTGCTCTGTTTATTTAGGAAAGTGAATGCATTAACTACCTTTTAAAACAGGAGAAACTAAAAAAAGTTTTAACCAAGTCAAGGAACCTCATGCTTATAAATTTTTTGGTTTTAGCATAAAACATTGATTTATTTATAGCCATTGCAAAAATAAAACTTGTTTGAATTTGTTTTATTGTTCACCCTTTCCTCTTTATAATGTTTTGGGTGTCATTAAAGATCTGACTACAGGCAAAGCTTTAATGTGTCCCAGCCCAAGGAAGCAAGACATTTAAAGTATAGAAGATGCCTGATGGTGGATCTCCAGTTGGTTGCAGGTTTCTGAACAATTCGCAGGAGATTGATATGCTAAGTAAGGTAGGGGTTCCAGACTGCTGATGCAAACTCTAAATGTAAATAAACTATCACCATTTACAGCTTTAAATAAATATCTGGAAAGCAGTTGAGTGATGCTATGACACCCTCAGCCTTTTGCATAATCTTAGAGATGTGGTTTGTACTACATAGATCACTCTTAACATTCACAAGATCACATTCACAAGATGTCATAAGATTGGTGTTGTTGAAGGAGTATGTAAAAGTAAGGTTTTCTCCCCAAAATGCTTGGTGCTGCACTTGTCCACAGCCAGCTTGAGTTGCCAATCAGTAATCAGTGATGCATGCATTTATGCAGTAATACATGTATCTATGCATACGAGGGGGTGGGGGCTGAAAAGTTCCTGGCTTTGGATAAAAGAAAATACAGGAGGATCAGTTAATTATGATTTTATTTAACATACCCCCCCACCTCACATTTACACACTTCTTGCAGCAAACCTTCAGTTTTTCTAAGCCCTGTAAAAGAACTCAAAAGATTGGGCATCCAACCAGGCCTTTTGCAACACCCAGGAACTTTTCAGAACTCCCTCATCTAAGTATGCATACATCTATGCTTATATGTATGTATGCAAGTATAAATACATGTGTATGCGTGTTAAGGCCTCCCAGAGAAATTTTGGACTGGTTTCTAGTCTTTTGATACCAACCGGTCTGAGATCACACCTACTTCTGTTATACTGTTTTAAAGTAATTCAAATTTCATCTCTTAAACTTCATACTGACTTATGTTCCAAACTGCAGCTTAAGAATGACAAAGATATTTTACTAAATAAATTCTTCAACATTTTAAGAATTGAAACCAGGACAGAATATTTAACAGCTGCTGTTTAACTCCAGATCGCCAGCAATCGAAATGACATGATAGGTTGACAGTCAATGATGTTACATTAAACGTGTCACCACAAACATGTGCAACCAAGCATAAAATCATTAAAACATTCTACACACGCTAAGCCTATGAGGAAGCTTCTACACAGTTAATAAATTTGCTAGAAATAGCAGTCGAATAACCTTCAAATCACACACTCTGCTATCTTTAAGAAACGCCATTCACATGAAAAATACAATTGACATTTAATGTAGCAGCATAAGAGCAATAATTATACAATTAAGAAATAAAGAAGGGCACTCGTTAAAATAAGTCGTTGATGACTTTTGATTTCGAGTGATTGCCTAATTATTTCTCAACATGTGACATTGAAACGTTCATTATGAATTGGGTCGTTTTGTGAAGTTTTTGTCATTGCTGCAGCCACGTCCCATTCAACTCCCAGAGGTCGTCAAAGGGCTGAAGTTCGCCATCGATAGCCGTAATTCCGTGTTTTGGGTTGCCTCTGAAACTTTTTGAGGATGAAACACCAGTGTTCCCCGGTGCGATGTGTAATAGAAGTGGGGGTGCAGATTTATTATTCTAACTACTTGGCGGCGAGCTGTCAGAATCGTTAGCGCGTCGGACAAAAAGGTTAAGCTGCATGTCTTCCGGCTCTTTACGTTCTGTTGTTCAAAAGCTGCTGAGGTCAGCTTTGCCTGTCATCTTCTCGGGGCTAATAAAATAAAATACCAGTAATCGCTAGGATCAATCTGGCGGAGATTCGGATCAGGACACCCGCATAAGTTGGGTTTTGACGGGGCGGTTTCCAACAGCTAAAAATCTACCTTAAATCACACACCTTTTCATCTGAAAATATTTTCGCTTTTTATTTTATTTATATTTACCGAAAAAGCTTCTTCCATCCTTTTTATTAAGTACATAGTGCAAAAAAAAAAAAAATGGCCAAAATCAGTACATTATAAATTTTTAAAAATTGTTTTTCATAAAGAGTTTCCCCCATCCATTCGAGGGTCGGGGGTGAAGACAAAAATTGGGAAAACCTTCGTTAAAACGGAAGGAATCCAATTTATGTTGACGTCCTGATTCGAGACTCCGTCCAATTATTTTACCTATTCCATTATTTTTTTGCTCATTTTATGGTAAAGTTTACGAATATGTACAAAACAGAAGGAGTCCACATAGAAGCTACACGCTGGACTCCCAGAATGTCTACAAAAACAACAAAGTATGGTTTTTGATTGTTCATAAAACGGTAATTAAAATCTGTTCAATTAGCGGTATTAATCACATGTTCACTCGTTGATTCATAAATTTACTCTACACGTGTGGAATCCCAAAACATCTGCGAAAAATCTTAAGTTAGCTGTTTTCATGAATATACAATAAAACGGTAATTAACTCAGTTTAATTAACCATTGTAGTAGTTTATGTAAGACGGTGATTTATTCTTATAAACTAAATGGATGTAGCATGTCGTTACAATGTGATCCCTTTCGTTTTGTACCAAAAAAAGGGATACGTTATTCATGTTCCGATTTGACAACTTTATCCCATACTTTATTACCATTCTTATTGTATATTTTCTTAAATCATGATAAATATCTACAATCCATTAAGAATAAAATTCTAGTGAGCTTTTTAATGCTTCATGCATTACCATATGGTCATCTAATTAAAATTTGGTGAGGTTTATTCTGCCTTCCAGTTAGTTTAGAATAGAAAAGAAAACGAGAGAAAAACCTCTACATATTTTATAAAGAAGAATATACTCTTAGCGATTGTTTTTCATGGAGATGGTGTCCCTGAGTAAATTATTTTAATCTCTTAGGCTAAACGCCGCGAATGAGATTTAGTGACAATCATGCCTTTCTCAACAACAGTGAAGACTTGCTGAAGAAGCAGATATTCAACGAGGGCGAGAAAACATGTAATAAATCGTAGAAATGTACAAGAAATAGCAGGTCAATGACCCTCATGTAAAGGAGGGATACATTACATAGTGACATCCTAGTGTGTGTGTGTGTGGGGGGGGGGGTGAAGCAGAAATGGGATGATCATGGCTAGAATACGAGGATATGAAGGACTACATTATTTAATGTCTTTTCTTTAGTAGGAAATTAAACGGTAAATTGAGGGCGATATGACTGCTATATCTAGCAGGTCGAGCGATGGACGTTGAGACCTAAATCGCACCGACCCGAACGAAGGACTCAGCTTTAAAAAAAATAATAATAAATTATGATTATGAAAGGATTAAGGTTTTTAAACAATAATCGGATTTACGAAACAAAACAAAGCAAAACATATCACCAGCTTTTCATGGTGGAAAACCGTACAATAAATACGGAACGGCAGAGATCGAACCATCCACCCAGCCAATCGACCTGCTAGGAATAGCAGCTAACTCTCCCTCAAATCGCAAACGCTCGATTTAGAAAAAGAAAACCGCACGGATTATGTAGTGATAGATTTACAAGCAGGTGAGGTAGTCATAGTTCGAGCACTTGCTTTTATTAATTATCGACGAAGGTAGACCGATGGGGCTTAATAAACGAGAACCCCTATTATTTAACTTCTGAGCAAAGGGTGTCCTGTGTCGGCGAGAAGATTTAAAATCCTCGGAGTTTAATGGAATCGTATATTGTGGCAACGTATAGTTTCTGTTTACATTTCATTTATAGATTTGGATATCAAATACTTTTTTTAAAAAATATTCTGAAATCTGTAATCATTGACATTGGGATTTACTTCGATTATTAAAAAAAAAAAAAAAAAAAGAAACAACCAAATCAGACGTGTTTTTTGTTGGTTGAGATTTAATTTCTTATACTGAATGTTAGATGTTTCGTGTGTTAATCGTGAAAAGAAAAAAATTATTTACTTGAAATTATGAAAAGATGGCGAAGGGCAGAGATGGTGCTTGTGATGAAGATGTTGAGACATAAATTAGAGTATAGTGCCCGGTTCATACTGAAAAAAATAGCAGATCGAGTTGCTGGAAGACTAGAAAACAAGGGTTATTGAGTCGAACAGAGAGTGACAGGTGCCAAATCTCCCACAGGTCGTTCATCCTCCACCTTAAAAGAAGGATACATTTAATAACATAGGTTCAAGTATGTGCACCGTTAGCTAGAAATAAAAATAAAAAAAGAAGAGAACGTTTTAGATCGTATATCTTCTGATTAATCGGGGCTGACCCGGCTTAAAACAACAACAACGAAATGTTATAACATTATTTTATGAGCGACTTACTTTGAAGAGTATCGAATCCTGCTGCCAGGACGGCCGCACCAGTTTTAGAATATCGTAAATACCATCTTTGTAATCGTTTGGGTTGATTGATATCGGCACGACGGCCCGCGGCGACATTTCTGATGTCGAAGATATATCAACACCTATTTCTCGATGTGACCCAGCTTGTTCTGTGATGTGTTGTCACGATAGACGACGACGGGTTTTATGTTGCTGACGGTTTAACATTTACTCGACAAATAGACAGACACACGAGAGGCAGGCAGTGATAAGAAACCTCGAATTACATTGATACTCGGCACCCAAGTACTTGCACACTTAAAATACTTGGTGTTAGAAACTTCGAACATCAAAACAAGTGTTTGTTTATTTCTTTTTAATTACAAAGCTCAGCGCATACAAGTAACAACTAACAGAATGTGACAAGAGGCGAATATTTATATATATATACACATCTATATATGAAAGTACGCCCATGTCAGAGGCGTAACTAGAGAAAAAACCAGTGTTGCGGATTTTAACTCTAGTCCGTCAGGCTGTGATGCTAAGCTCCTCGGTACAGTATAAACACACACACACATATGTGTGTGTGTGTGTGTTTCGGATATTGTAATAATGTTTCTAATGGAAATTATAATAATCCTCGCTACTATAGACACAGAGGCTGAAATTTTGAGAAGTCTAATCGATTAGATCGTCCTCAGTGTTCGACCGGTTCTTATTTTATCGACTCCAGAAAGGATGAAAGGCGAAGTCGGTCAGGGAGGAATTTGAAAGCATGCACTAATACCGCTTTATTTCATTATTTTGTGGCAGTGTAGTAAGAAGCTTGCTTCCCAACCACATGGTTCCGGGTTCAGTCCCACTGCGTGGCACCTTGGGCAAATGTCTTCTACTATAGCCTCGGGCCGACCGAAGCCTTGTCAGTGGATTTGGTAGACGGAAACTGAGAGAAGCCCGTCGTATATACACAAACATGACAGAAGTAAATAGACACCCTTATAATCATTAAAATTTCTTTAAATCTGAAATTATACGTTCAAATTATTTATCAATTGTTATAATGTAAATATCTAATATTTAGTAGACATGCCCCTTCCATTTTTCAATGCAAGGACCCTATTAGGCATGTCACTCATCAGGTGACGAATATTCTCTTGAGGAATTTCTTGCCAAGTTTCTTAAAAGATCTGGCTTTGAAAATGCTTTCTTGTTCTTTTTAAAAAGTGTCCCGTCCATTATGTCCCAGAAGTGTTCAATAGGGTTCATATCTGGTGACTGGCTTGACCATGGAAGCTTTTTAATACCATTCTCAGCCAAAAAAATCTTGGGTCATTTTAGCCGTGTGACAAGGAGTCCCATGTTCCATAAATAAAGAGTCTTCTTTAATCATTTCACCACCGGAGAAGATTGGAAGAAATCCTTTCTGCAATATGAACACATATTTATCTGAGTTTATGTTTCCCTCACACTCCACCAGTTCTAATCAACCATTGCTCTAAATTCCTCCCCAGACCATCACAGAATGGATTTCACATCCATAACAAAAACTGCGAGCCAAAAATACCATTTCTACACAAATTAATGTCCTGCGTTGCATCCATAAAAAAGCCATCCGGCTGATTAGCAATAATCCACTCACACACATCAACTGTCGTCTCCTCCATCACAGACTACTCCATATGTCTCTCTCTCTTTCTCTGTAATCATTCTTTTTAAATTTCCCACCACATAATTACGTTAAACACCATTCCAACTTATTTCTCCCCACATCACTTCTCTCAAATGCCTTTCCCACCAACATCTTTCTCATACACTTGTAGATATTTAAACTAGATAACAACCTTCTGAACAACAGACCTGAAAAGGTCACCACACAGCTTCAGCTTCCGATAGAGTAAAAAAAAAAAGAATTTAAATTAAATAAAGCCATTTAATTAGTAATTGACTATAAATTTGTTTTTATAAAATTATTCAGTAAAAAAATAATTTTTTTATTAACATTGTTATATAATAACCCTTACGAATGAAGAATAACACCCACCTCAATCAGTGTCAAGTTAAAATGAAACCACCCCTTCTTATATCATAATAATAATAATAACTACACTGTGGGTTTATTAACATTTTTAATGTTAAACCTTTCTTTTGTTGAAGCTTTTCTGGGCTTTCGATATTTCAAATTGAATAACATTTTGAAGATTATAATTTTTTTGGCCATGACTTTTAAATTTCATTAAATTGAACATTTTTGGAATTTGAGGCTGACACAAAATAAAGTTTCTGATTTTACATGAAATCCTGTCTGACAATCTAGTTTACTGGTTCAACTTCTAATAACTATTCGTGGTTCTCTTTTGCAAGAATCTCTTGTATTACCAATTGCAAGGATTGTTTCAATTAACGAAGAATGTCGAAGAGTTTCACAGGAATGCCAACAGCAATATAGAAAGCATTGGGATAAGAAAAAAAACAACAGCCTTGAACAGTTAAGTTTATCAAGACGATTAGTAGACAAAAACTCCCTCTAAGTTGATTAAAATCTTAAAAAGAAATAGAGAAAACGTCAAAGATACTCCAGAACGATAGGATTTTTTCGAAAATACAAACAATGCAGATGAGAATGTGTCTGGGTTTTAAAAACCAATTATTAAAAGCCATGGATATGGTTCTATCTTATTACCTTTTCCACGAAGTATCTGGGTTGGCAAAACTTGAGATAATGTATGTAGTATATATATAATTAGAGGATATGTTAACTTCGTGAAGGGATGGTTGCATCCAAGGAAATACTGGTTCAATACCTAGTGTTTTGGGGGAATGAAATTCCCTTAAAACAATAGATATATATATACAAACATATAGTTTATATCCAGTTAAATGGAGGTAAGGAAGTTAACAATTATTATTAGCAAATTGGTTATCTTCACTTCTTAAAGCCGTTTCAATTAATACTCAATAATTTAATTACAAATTAAATTACATTAAATTTACATTTATGAGACATGAGTATAATTTCATTAGAGAGAAAAAAAGCTGTACCTTTGGATGTTATGTGTGGGTCCATCAATTCATTTCAACAGACTCATCTCAGGTCCGCATACAACATCCAAAGGTACATCTTTTTTTTTTCTCTAATGAAATTATACTAATGTCACATAAATGCAAACTTAATGTAATTTAATTTGTAATTAAATTATTGAGTATTAATTGAAACGGATTTAAGAAGCGAAGCTGACCAATTTGTTAATAATAAATAATTGTTAACTTGCTTGTCTACACACACGCGCGAAAGAGAGAGAGAAAGTCTCATAGCAAATATTATGAGTTGAAACTTTTAATCGCGACGACGCTCCTTTCCATTAGAAGAGTAGAACTTCCTTTGGGATTGCCCAACATCGAAATAGCAATTGGCTTTAAGCTAGATCCACTTATTACTGTTGGCTCAAAATCGCAGAGCTACACTTAGTATTTTAACGACAAATTATTTCAGACAACTTTTGACTGCTACACAAAAAATAACCAACAATCTAAGCTCACTTGGTAGCTATCGATTTCACATTAGTTTTAAATTGTCCTAAAAGCCGAAGGTAACATGCAGTAAGACCGATTTCTCAGCCGATCGCCAAAATGGTTATGATTCGGCCACATTTACTGATTGCATCTCCAGTCTGGAAACTCCTTCGTGCTCACTATGTACTGGAAGCTGTCTAAATACCTGACACCAGATAAATACCTTCTCTCAGTCATTTACTATATCTTAAAAGGTTTTGTTTCTTTCGGCATTGATACACCAAAGTTCCAATGTCTAGCAGATGACTCGATAGAATCCCACAAGATTATTCGACATTTCTCTAACAACTTTGGCCTCCTTTTTTAATTCAACCACTTGTAGAAACGTTTATAAAATGAAATAAAAAAACAGCGCAGCACCCAAGGTTTTCAGAAACATTTTATTTTTCATGCATAGAATTGTTGAAGCACGAAATAAAACAACTTTTGTCAGTTATTAGTTGTCCAAACATCCTTCAACGATTCCATGCTTTCCGAAATCCACCAACACAACCCTTGACGTACCTCTTCCACCTTTTTTCTCTTTATGGTGGCTTTTACTAATCCTCTGTTTTCATGTATTTTATTCAGGGTACAATGTTTCTCGCTTTCGATGCTTTCTTTCTTTACTTGACTTAGTTCGACTTTCTTTTACCCATTTCCGATGAATTCTATTTGAATGCTGTATACGACAAAAATGGGCAAACTTTTTCATGAATCGGGTCACATGAGACCGGTGGGCCACATTCCAAAAATATTTCAAGCTAATTTTTTTTTATCAGGCCTGTTACTCAGAGAGTCCCACGGGCTGCAGTGTATCCATAGTCGATATACAATAAGCTCGCTGTTTAGAGGATTGTGGTTTGAATATAAAAACTGTCGTTGTTTAGCCCCGGGTCTACTTTGATTGCGCAGACTTAGGATCAAAGATGTGTTCATCTGTGACCATCCATATTTCTCTTTATATCAGATATTACATTATCCAATGTTAGTTATTTTGAAAGATAGCTTGGTGTGATTTCAGTTGAATTGGCGCGCGCGTGTCAATGTGTGTGTATTATATCAAACACGACTGTGTTTAGTCTAATCTCTTTGATTAAAATTTTTTTTCCGTTTTCTTATTTGTTAATGTTAACTTTGGCCAAGTTTATTAAAGCTTCTTGATTTTCTCAGTCTCACCTTCAGGGCAATTATCATGTTTTTCTTACATTTCGTTATTCATTTTGCACACTTGGAGAGTTTTTTTTTTCTTTTGAAGTTCATAAGAGCATAGCTGCTCATTCCATTTACCAATTTCTGAACACACCAGCTCCAATAGGTTTTATGACGTGGGTCACAGAGATCTCAAACAGCAAATGTCATGATGCAATCCAACTGAAAGCATTCAATCAAGGAAATTCCATACACAGCCTCCTCCTCCTCATCATTGTTGTCATCGTCATCCTCTTTATTCTCATCATCATAATCATCGTCTTCATAGTTGTTATCTGTTGTCAACATTGTTATCTGAGTATTTTGTCTTCACAGTGTCCCCATTCAACACAGATGACCTTAAACAAGTCTTTATAAACTTTACTTAATTTCTCTCTCTCTCTCTCTTTCTCTCATGGCCACAGTTCATAGATTTTGCATGTATTAATACAACTGCCACAACTAGCATGGTTTATTATCTAATTTATTATGGTTGATGAAGTATTTATAAGGAGCTTGATACTTTCAGCACAACTGGTTCCATCAAGGCTAGACAGTGCAACATTTGGTTCAGCGAAGATCACTATGTCCTTCAATGTTTTCTTGTTTCTTTATCTTCAAATCCTTAACATGCTTATCCCAGAAGATTTTTATCTGAAAACGTCTTTTTTGTTATCTAAAAGTTCTTCTGTTGTTATTTGAAACTTTGAAGCTTCAAATCCCTTGATAACAAATCAACAGACATGTCAAGTATTAACGAAGCATAATTAAATTATTTCAGGGCAACTCATGATTTTGACCCCTCATCAATGCAATCATTCAAACAACCCTTTTCTTTTTTTTTACTTCATTTTTTACAACTTTTAAAAAATAGAATCAACATCAAATTCTGTTTGTTACACATGGTGACAGCGCTAAGCAGTGCCAAACCTTTTGGAGAAAGTTTCATGAGTTGTTTAATAATAACAATGGTTTCAAATTTAACCTTGGCAGCATTTGAAGCCAGAATACAAAGAGCCTGAAGAAATGCTATTAGGCATTTTGTCTGGCACAATAACGGTTCTGCCAGCTTGGCATCTTAATTCTTCCAGGAGCGGGGTTTGCTCAATTACATTGGCCCCCAATGCTAAACTGGTACTTCTTTCATTGAACCCAAAAGGAATAAAGCAATGTTCCCTTAGCAACACTTAACCTGACATGCTGACAATTCTGCCTTCAATAATGATCATCAATAACAGCAACATTAACAACAGTAATAATTGTATTATTAAAGAATAACTAACAAAACCACAATTTTATAATATAAAATTTTATTCAAATAAAGTCAACAAAACCACATTTTGTTTATTATTTCATTTAACATAACAGATACATAATCTCTAGTCACATCATTTTCCATATATTTATATATATTTCTCTTTGCACAAGCAGTCTTCTTATTGTTTTCTTTTCACACATGCAAACCTTTCTAACATAATTCTAAAGCAGGAACAAAAATGTAGCCCTGTTCAGCAACACTGAATTTCAAATATCCCCTATTTTAAAGAAGGAAACAATACAAAACAAAGCAGCGTATTATATGAGCAGATTCCATCTTCAAAGATCCACTGAATCAATTAAACAAGCTGAGATTTGCCAAAGCATGGGAGACCTACTTTTCGAATATGGCTAAATCTACATTAGAGTCTTGATCTTCTGGAAGAAATAGTTCAGTCCTGGACCACTATTTAATCATTACAAGATTGAAATATAATCTGGTACAAAATATTGATTACATTCTCATCTCTAAACTGGCATTGTTTCTTCAAACATCTTATTTATAATCACTGAACCAAATCTATTTCAACATACATCATAACACCTTTAACTCTTTTATTGCCATATTTTTGTGGAAATACAGAACTTTTGTTTCAATTAATTTTGAAAATAATTAAGAATTTAGTAAAATAATTGCCATTATTAAGCTGGTGTCTGGGACAAAAATAGATTGTGGAATTTTGATGGAAGGTTTTCATTTTGATCATTTTAAAACCTGAAGTTTATTATCAAAGAACCAGGGATGATGACAGGTGGGTTGGTATGAAAAGGGTTAACTACGTTTCGTGTCTTGTATTTTTGGATAGACTGTGGCACAATGAACTCATTATCACCTGTCGCCTGACTGGGCACTCAGTAAACACCTGGAGCTTACATTAGTACGTTGTTCAAATTACTCAGAAAAAACATCTAAGCAAATACTGTTTGGTTGCCTTATTGCAATCACTGAGCGGAGAGAGAGAAGCACATGCATAGGAGATTGCTGGAGATTTTAAGGTAGAATCTCTTAGCGATAGTCTCCTATGGACATTAGGTATGTACATGGGTCAGCTATCCAGCAAAAACTTACATCAATTATCTCTGAATGGAGATAGGGTGTTGCCCTATTGACCTCCTGAATGTTATAAGAGATCATGATGGATGGTGCAATCAAGTCAAGCAAATCTAAAAAAGCTTAACCAGACGATTGCCAGTTTCGACTTTGTGTTTATATAAGAAGAGAAGCGTTTGGTGTCAGGTTAGAAATGCAGTGTTGCAGTCATTGAAGCAATGAAGGAAACTTCAAATCAAAGTTGATAGCACTGTTCTGATGATGAAAAAAAGAGTTCTCTGCTAAGTTTCAACACAAAAATGGACTCGCAGACTGGTCACTTGAATGCTCTCTCTGACCTTTAGCAAGGCCGTATTTTCTCCACTCATGTTTTTGCAGGCAGATGTTTGGGTTTGACATCAGTTACACCAATTCCACAGGAGATGAGGACTGCTCCTCCTTTGACCAACTAAGAAAAAAAAGGAGGGGGGGGGACATGGACACAAGCCAGGCAGCTCTTGATACCAAAGGATAAGGGGAAAGAAAGGGGCAAAACTAGGAAAGAGTTCAGGTGAGGTTAATGAAGCTATTCTTCCTTAAAAAAAGCTAAAATCTGTAGCAATGTAAATACCATTTTATGAGGCAACACAATAATCTATTTGTTTAGGTTGACAAACAGACAGACAGATCAATGAAGAAACGGGATTGAAAAAATAAAATTACTTTCTCACATTGCACATCATTTTATATCACCCCCCCCCCCATACACATTTATTTACATATGAGTATATGTATGTGGGTGTGTATATATTTTGCCAGTATCCTCCTCAGTAATGACAGCAAAATATCACAAAAGCTGAAAGTTTACAATAGTAAAGCATCAGGGCTCATCTCTGAATGGTCTGCAAGACATGATGAGCAGTTTGAAATTCTCAAATCAATTCTTTATAAATGTCACAACAGGACCATTCCACATGTAAAACCTAGAATGGCAAGTTTCACTGGCACCAGAACAATTTGCACAAACAAACTGACATTTTCAACACAAACCAAAAGGTTTAGGGACTCAAAGTATAGATGGTGGTGGAAGTGGAAGTGATGATGGTTATGATGATGATGATGATATATCAAGGCTTCATTCAGTTTATATTCTTTAGAGTTTTAACACTGAATGATTTTTTAAAAATTCCTTTGAAAGGTCAAGGGTCATGAAAGGGGAATTTGATACACGAGGACAATAATTCATATTTATAAATTTTCTGGATTATCAAGTTCCATTTATTTTTTCAAGAAATCAACAATCTCAATAAAATACAAAAGGCACTCGTAACAACGGCTGGCAATAAAAGACTGACTGAATCATAATGAGATATTTCACACTATATATGTTATACAGAGTGTCCATAAATTATCTTTACAACTTCCACAAGTTCTTTCAGGCTGGCTGCATTGCCTTATGTGTTAAAAGGTGGTATTTTTGTAGTTATATAACTGAGGTTTGATCGTGATTGCTCAAGTTTTTTCTTGTGTCACAGATGACTGCTTTGTTGGCACCAAAGAAAAAACACAGATCAGTGACCTGATTTCTCTAGTCTGGTATTCATCGCAGCCTTTCAGTCCAATACAGGGACAGTGCTCTACCACAAAGAGTTGTGTATGAGTGGATCAAGAGGTTTAAAAGTAGCCAGACAAGCGTGAAGCTCAAAGAGGAAGCAGGGCACCCATCAACATCCACCATTGGCATGAAGATTCAACAAGCTTGAGAGATGGTTCTGGTGAACCAACGAGTGACCATTGATGAGGTGGCATGTTCTCTGCATGGAGAGAAACAACTTAGAAATCCATGACTAGTGCAGCCTCAGATTTAATCAAATGATTGGCCCATTTTTCTTTGCAGAAAAAAAATGATTCTTTCTAACACTTAGATTGATCTTTTACAAGAATTTCTTGTGCCACAGTTGCACCATTTGCAGCCAACAGCTATTTCCAACAAAATGGTGCACCTCCCCATCAGGGGTTGAATGTTCAAGAGTTTCTTACCAAAACTTTCCCAAACCAGTGGATTGAGAGGGGCAGTCCAGCTCCCTGCCCATCTAGATCATCAGATATAACCACCCTGCTAGACTTCTTATGGGACTACATTAAAGACAGAGTCTAACATGCAACAGTTAAAGACCCCCACTGATCTCACAGAAAACATATGCCAAGCCATATCTAAAGCTCATGGTCAGAAATTGAGCATCATTTAGATGCATACAATCGACTCAGACCACAGGGAAGTTTTTCTGATGTTTCTCGGGAAGCTTTATTTCTTTGCCTGTTTTCTGAGTTGTTCTTATTTTACAGAAGTTTTCAAATTGTAAAAATAATTTTATGGACACCCTGAATATATTTCACACTTGGCACCTTCTTTTTCCTTCTTGTTAGAATCATTCTATCAAAAAGCAGTTTATTGAAAATGTTTGACAAAGAGAAGAGTATAAACAGAGACTGACAAATGTCAAACAACCTAAACTGAACGATTGCAGTCATCTTCACAAATATTTCCCAGGTGTTCTGGCCATGCCAGACCAATGGACCATTAAACCACCGACACAAGCAAATAAGGCAGCTGCTACTTGGTCAGCTGACTAGTTAGAAATAGCAGTCTAATCTCCCTCAGATCACCTCCTACTGTCATAAAAAGAGACTGCTACGACACATTAGATAGACAATGTCAGCAAAAAAAAGAAAACTAAAATTGGAATGGTGATGGACAGAACACCTTCGGCTTTCCTCTCTGGAATCGGGTGGAATGGTGACCAAACTCTTATTGCCAATGCATCCAGTGAGGAAAGAAAATGAAAGACTTTTTAGTTTTGATTGTTTGGATGAGAGAGAAAGAGAACCCCAAAAAGGGGAAGCAGACATCTGGGGTGTTATCTTATGTTAGGTAAGACCAAAGATGGTAAGAAAAGATAGAAGAGAAAGCAGCAGTGAGTAAAGAAGAAAGTAAGTTGATGGCATGGTTGTTGAGCAGTTGTCTGCCATTGATATGTTGGACATTAGGAGCAGAATGTTCGACAATTATATTCCGTTCTTGGTCGTAACCTGCAACAGAAGAAATAATAAAATGTCACATGTGGCATTCATTGGTTATTTAATGAGAAAATGAAGACACGACAGGAATAATGGAAGTTGCTGGATGGTTTTTTTTCTTGTGATTTGGAGAGAGAATAGGGTTGGTGGTGGTGGTGGTGGTGATAGACATAGGGCAGAAAGCAATTTCAGACGTGTGTGTGTGTGTGTATGGTTGATTTGTAAATGTACAATAGTACTGTGCAATGTATAACATACGTACTGATGTAGTCATATAAAATGATTTATTAGACACAGAAATTATTATTATCATCATTACATGAAGGATGTGAAACAGCCATGATCCTATGGATATCAACTGGTGAAATAAATATATTCATCTTTCAGATACCAATTAAAATAATTACAATAAATGAAAAAATAGCAAAGAAACCTGAGAATGAAAGTCTGCTACGTACCGGAGTATTGTACAGTTGCTCCAAGGAGAGAATCAATGAAAGACCCACCGAACCCACAGACTAAGCCGACTATGATGACTGGCCACTGGACTGGACTCTCGTGGAGCTTCCGTTGGTTGATGGTTAGCAACAGTGTTAAATAGTAAGTAACACCGATAACCAAACCACCAAGAGCACTGCAGAGTAAACCGACAAAGGAAACGGCACCATTGGTCCCTGGAAAACAACAAAACCAAAATTTAGGGGTTAGGTTGAATATTGACTGATTGCTCTTACGGAGGAATGGATATCTGAATATTCATGATGATGATATCTATAAAATGCTGAGATTTATATAATCACGATTCCTTACCTCTGGGAACTTTTCTTAATGTTGTAATGAGTCGTGGCTGTCCAGAACCGATGACAGTGCCAAATTCCGAGGCAAATGTGTCTCCACAGGAACATGCCAGTGCTCCTAACACAGCTGTTGACATCCATGATGCCTGGTAGTGATTAACAAAATCCACTGGAAATTCTTTCATGCCAATATCAATGAGATACATCAGGCTGATTTCGCTGGCCACTCCACCATTGCATACAACCTGCACCCAGTTGCGCTGGCCGCCTAAAAAATAATGCAAACTTTTCACACACATATATATATATATATATATTATTTTGTTTAAAAGAGTTCCAACACTGTCTGTTTTTTATGTTTTATTTATATTCCTGCAGAACCAATGTGGGGTATAGAATATGGAATATACAATATATAATATAAAATAAAATAAAATAAAATAAAAATGGATGGCACCATGAAAGAAAGTATTGAATGTAGATGAAATATTGAGTGTTCAATATAAAGGATCAAATATATAAATATATAAAGGCGACTCGAGTTTCAGGGCTATTTCCCTTCGTCATGGCCGGTATGAAAGACTTTAAAGTCTGTCATACCGGCCATGACGAAGGGAAATAGCCCTGAAACTCGAGTCGCCTTTATATATTTATATTTATATATTTATATATTTGATCCTTTATATTGAACACTCAATATTTCATCTACATGCAATACTTTCTTTCATGGTGCCATCCATTTTTATTCTATTTTATTTTATATTATATATTGTATATTATATTATATATTGTATATTCCATATTCTATACCCCACATTGGTTCTGCAGGAATATAAATAAAACATAAAAAACAGACAGTGTTGGAACTCTTTTAAACAAAATAATATATTCCTCTATACACAATCATACAAAAAAACCACCTTTTTTGTATTTATTTTTACTCGCATATATATATATATATATATATATACGTATGTGTATATATAAAAATTAATATAAGCAGCTAAGCGCAATATAAAACCATAAAGAGAAAATTTAATCATCACTAATTGTGACTGAGGCTACTGAATAGCCCCTATATTGCTAGAAACCCTTAAAGCTGCATCAATGTACATTTACATAGAATGACAGGGGAGGTAACTGCGCAGTGAGTAAAGCTGGAATCACTGAACTAGTTTCGTCTGTTAATTTCAGACTCCCAAGCGGTGTCTGCCTCACCGCTCAGATGGTTCAGCTAAAACCTTCTGCCAGTATATTATGTATTTAGCAAAATGCGATTGTGTGTACTAAAAATTAATATAAGGAGCTAAGTGCAATATAAAACTATATAGGAAAAATTTAATCATCACAAATTGTGAATGAGGGTGCAGAATAGCACCTATATACATATATCATCATCATCATCGTTTAACGTCCGCTTTCCATGCTAGCATGGGTTGGACGATTTGACTGAGGACTGGTGAAACCGGATGGCAACACCAGGCTCCAGTCTAATTTGGCAGAGTTTCTACAGCTGGATGCCCTTCCTAACGCCAACCACTCAGAGAGTGTAGTGGGTGCTTTTACGTGTCACCCGCACGAAAACAGCCACGCTCGAAATGGTGTCTTTTATGTGCCACCCGCACAAGCCAGTCAAGGGGCACTGGCAACGATCTCGCTCGAAAATCCTAGGGGAGCCAGTCAGGCGGTACTGGCAACGGCCACGCTCAAAATGGTGCATCTCATGTGCCACCCGCACAAGAACCAGTCCAGGGGCACTGGCAACGATCTTACTTGGCTTGCCGGGTCTTCTCACGCACAGCACATTTCCAAAGGTCTCGGTCAGTAGTCATCGCCTCGGTGAGGCCCAATATATGAAGGTCTTGCCTCACCACCTCAGCCCAGGTCTTCCTGGGCCTACCTCTTCCACGGGTTCCCTCAACTGTTAGGGTGTGGCACTTTTTCACGCAGCTATCCTCATCCATTCTCACCACATGTCCATACCAGCGCAATCGTCTCTCTTGCACACCACAACTGATGCTTCTAATGTTCAGCTTTTCTCTCAAGATACTTACACTCTGACGGGTATTCACATTGACATTACACATCCAACGGAGCATACTGGCTTCATTCCTTGCGAGCTTACGTATGTCCTCAGCAGTTACAGCCCATGTTTCACTGTCATGTAGCATGGCTGTTCGTAGACATACATACATACACACACACACACACACATACATACACACACACACACACATACATACACAAACAAGTGGAGTGTAGAGAGAAAAGAAATACAATTTGAATTGTTACCTACCCTCTTTGAAGTTTTCCTCAAAGGACCTTTTTTTACTGCTGCGGAATTTTGTGGCAGACGACGCCGTGAAGAAGAAGACAATCAAAGACGTGGCAAAGCAAATGTTGGCAGAAATCATCAGGAACCCAACAAACAGGGCTGTTGAAGTAGAGAAGCATTGACTTGTATAATAACACTGATACAGATTCTATCTTATACAGGTAACAAATACATTTCACACACAACACACACATATATCTATAATGTTGTAGATAGTCAGCCCATTTGATCCCTTTTGATACCTTAACTGCAGACTCGATGCACATGAGAATTTACCATCAGGGTGTTACTCAAGTGACCCTGCCATTCAGCCAGGATGGTAAGGGTCACTGTTATCTCTTACTGAGATAATCTGCAAGAAAACCTCATTGAAATGGTCCTTTAGTCAGCTGTCAGTTCTGATTGTGGGGTATATGCAGAGATGATTGATAACAGGGCTATTGAAAGATACCTGGTGGTGCTTAACTGTTGAATCACAATGAAGACTGAAAATGCTTTTTACACTGACCACTGACACAGTTTTTGTGCTGTTGAAGAAGACTAAGTTACCAGGACCGGCTGTGTAGTTAAGAAGCTCATTTTGCAACCACATGGCTTCAGGTTCAGTCCCACTGTGCAACATTTTCAAAGTGGTGCCCCAGCATGGCCACAAACCAATGACTGAAACAAGTAAAAGATAATAAATGCTCACAAAATGGCAGTTTTGGGGGGGTCTCTTTCTGAAGCTTAAATCTGGTTTATGGAGGTGTGGCATAACAGGCAGGTTAATGATGAGGAGTGGCAGTAGGGATAAGCAGGGGTGGGAGGGTAAAGCATAAGCTACCACCACCACCACCACCACAACAACAACAGAGAACAGAACAAAACAAAACAACCACAGAGAAGACGAACCACTAAAAGCTCCAGAAGTATTCAGTGATTTCCGGTGGAAGGCTACACTGGCTAAAAGCACTGGTGAAACTGTGGAAGCTATCCATCGCCAGGGAGTCACGGCTTCATAACCTGAAAAAGACAAAAAACAAACACAAAAATACTCATATGACAACTTTTAACACAAATTAATTTTGTTCATCAAATTTAGCAGCAAAAGTTGGGGATCTTGATACGGATTTTGAAAGAAAGGAAAAGAATGGATGTAAAACTCTCTCTCTCATATATATATATATATATATATATATATATATATATATATATATATATACACACACACACATATATTTCTTTATTGCTCACAAGGGGCTAAACATAGAGGGGACAAACAAGGACAGACAAAGGGATTAAGCCGATTACATCGGCAGCAGTACGTAGCTGGTACTTATTTAATGAACCCCAAAAGGATGAAAGGCAGAGTCGACCCCGGCGAAATTTGAATTCAGAACGTAACAGCACATGAAATACCGCTCAGCATTTCACCTGCTAACGTTTCTGTATTTCGATGGCGACAAGGAACTTTAACTTGTAGCAGAACAACACATCCCAAACATCATCGACTTTTCAGTTTCCTCGTCGCTGTCGATATTCCTCGCTTCAATATATACACACATATACAATGGATACACACACGCTACTAATCAACAGAAGGCTTTGGTAGAAGACCCTTCCTAAAGGTACCGTGCAGTGGGACGAAGCCCAGTGGTGTGTGGCTGTGAAACGAACTTCTTAATGACACACCCAAGCCTTTCTAGAATTATGATTTAAGCCATCTGCTGAGTAGACTCAGATGGGAGAAGTGTGAAACCTATTTGCTACCAAGGGAAGGCGACATATAACAGGCGAAACTCAGTACGGGAGGGTCCCTTCATCCCGTTTCCTTGCCCACCAAATACACTTAACAACTTACCTGAATCTTGAAAGATGATTCCGTATCCAACATTTAAGACCCAACAACAAAATCCGAAAATAGCAGCAGCACCGGCGAAGACAATATACAAGAGAAGGTTTTCGTAGCGTTGAGAGAAACCGGACGACGCCATCTTATTAAATACATGTAAAGATGGTCTTTCTTTCGTGTATATAAGTAAACCTTTGCAGACTGATCAGTCAAAACAACGAAATAAGAAACAATGTGTGAAACTTTATAAATTACGTATTTATGTTTTTGATGCATGGATCAAAAAAATTATTATAAAAAAAATAAAATTTATTATACGAAGCTATTTTTGATGACTGAGTATAACGAAGTTCGAGGAAGTTAAAGGGAAAGAATCTTAACTGGAAAGATCGCTCGGTCCCGGTCGCAAGATTTCAATGAGGCATTCAAGGAGAATAGCGTCGAAAATTATTATTTAAAAAAAAAATTTTCTTTCAAGCGAGTGTGTTTTAAACATTGTAGTTTACGAGCCAAAAATAGATAAATAGAAATAAATTGGTTGTTGGGAGGGAGGATTTTTTCGTTCTGACTATTTTTCAGATCTATATTACGTATATTAAAAAAGATATAATCTCAGATATTTAAACCATAAACATGGACTCCTTCTGCCCTAAGGAGACACGCTTTTATTATAATTCTGTTCTTATCTTGGATGCCTTGTGAGAACAAGAAGGCACTTTCCACTTCTTCCTCCTCCTTATCATCATCATCACTTACGTCTGCTTTCCATGCTGGCATGGGTTGTCACAGTCCAAGCGAGTTCTAATTCATAGGATCATGTCTCACATGCACAATTTATGTTTGATGTGCTTTCTATGCCTTGATACCTTTCCTAAGATCCGCCCTTAGGTGCTATGATATAAAACACTTTACAAAGAGCAAGCATCATCATCATCATCATCATCATTACCTTCATGGCACCAGCACAAGAGAGGTTAACTTGCCTTTCACAAGTTGAGGCTCCTTGCTTCGTTTGCCACCCACTTTGCACAATGTACATTTTATAGGGGCAGAATTATGCATTTTATCATGGCATTTTTCATCTTCATCACCATCCCTACCCTCCTTACTCTCATCATCATCATCATCTTGTAATTTATGAATACATCAATGAAATTCTATCAAAACAGCTGTAGTAAATTTTAACCACCATTTCTGTTCTTCTTTTTATATATACATATGTATATATGTATATATGGGTGTGTATGTATTTGTGTGTACCATTGACCTGGCATCACTCATCCATGTTATGGAAGCAATGATGTCCATTTCCAATCTTTCATGAAAGACATGTCTAGCCATGGAGAAATACTTGCTTGGGAAAAAAACAGGTGACAGGAAAGTAATATGGCCATGGGAAATGTGCCTCAATGAATTCCTTCTTGCTTTTCTAAACATGGGAAAATGGACGTAAAAATGGCGATGATGATAATGATGAATAGTGATGATGACGACAACGACAATGCCGATGATAATGTTGATGATGATGATGGTGACGACAACGACAATGCCGATGATAATGTTGATGATGATGATGGTGATTTTGTATTTATACTTGGAATCTATGCTATGATGTATGGAGGGCGTTTGTACTAGAGAAAATACAAAAAAAAAAACAGCAAAAACAATCCAGGGAAATAAAACATATTTTATTTCATCTCATCTCTTTTCATTTTTAAATTTTCACCCACAAAACAAATTCTTTCCCCAAAATTAAATAATGACCAAAATTTTCTGTCATTGTTTTTCACTTTCTCCATTGTATAAAGTTTCTATGACACAAAAGTTCTACATACGTCAAACGAGACTTCGGTTAGATGTAATGACACAAAAGTGCAATGATTCAAAGCTATTTAATTAATTTATATTGCCTTTAATAAATTGGTATATTGGTAGAATTGTGTGTATGTATATACAACTATATATATACCTCATATATATATATATATATATATATATATATATATATGAAGATGCATGGCTCAGTGGTTAGAGCGTTGATCTTACGACTGTTATGTTGTAAGTTCGAATCCCGGACCGGGATGCGTGTTGTGTTCTTAAGTAAGACACTTTATTTCAAGTTGCTCCAGTTCACTCAGCTGTAGAAATGAGTTGCGATGTCATTGGCACCAAGCTGAATCTCTTAGAGATCATTAAATAATATACACATTTGATTAATTAGTTGTTATTTTTTATTAAACCTTTTAAAAAATAAAAAAAAAAACGGAGGGAACTTAGTTAACCTAATATATATATATATATATATATATATATATATATATATATATATATGACCAAGTCAGTAGCAGAGGAGGATGCTCTGAGAGCATAGCTGTGAGAATAAGAATAGGCTGTGCAAAGTTCAGAGAGCTCCTACCTCTGCTGGTAACAACGGGCCTCTTGTTCAGAGTGAAAGGCAAACTCTATGATGCCTGTGTGTAAATAGTCATGCTACATAGCATTGAAGCATGGGATCTGACTGCCAAAGAACATGTGTAGGCTTGAAAGAAATGAAGCTGGTATGCTTTGCAAGATGTGCAATGTCAGTGCGCACGTATGACACAGTGTAAGCGTCGTGAGAGAAAAACTGGGCATAAGAGGCATCAGATGTGGTATGCAAGAGAGATGACTGCGCTGGTTGGCCATGTGATGCATATGGACGAGGACAGCTGTGTAAAAAAGTACTGATTTCTACATGTGGAAGAAACCTGTGGAAAAGGTAGATCTAGGAAGACATGGTGGTGAAGCGTAATGTCCAAACGTTGGACCTCACTGAGGCAATGATATAACACGCTTGAGATATAACACGCTTGAGAAGACTC